>NC_069505.1:590353896-590419236 GCF_027579735.1 Bombina bombina | reverse complement strand
ACAGTTGAAATAATAATGAACGAAATCAGTTATAGCAATCAAATTTTCACAGTAAATGTATTAAGTTAGCAGAGCATTGCACCCACTTGCAAATGGATGATTAACCCCTTAAAACCCAAACGGTTTTTATAAGCGAAAAAAACGTTTTTTTTTTTAATACAGTCAAAAAACCACTGTCACAGGTCTGCTGTGACTGATTACCTCCCTCAAAATGACTTTTGAAGTCCCTTAAGCTGTCTGGAGACGACCCGTGTCAAGCAGAATGAAGCAGGAAGACAGAGCCTAAATTTTTACTGCGTCAAAAGAGCGCTAAAATAGGCCCCTCCTACTCAATATTACAATATTGGGAGTTTCAGTTAACTGTTTCTATGCAGAAATATTGTCAGCCATGTGGAAAAATTTTATGCCCCAACAAATTTTATCACCAATGTACCTCACAAAATGATTAAACATGCCAGCAAAATCGTTTTAAACATCCCTTTTTTAAGGAGCATGTATCTCTATAGATAAGCCTGACAGTCATCCTACTGCATTAAAGGCTTATAACATCACTTCAGTATTAATAGCATTTTCTCAGTCAAATTCCATTCCTTAGAAAATTACTTTACTGTATATATTTAAACCAGCCTGCTAACAGTCGCTCTCACTGTATTAAAGGCTTTTACTTACATTACATCGGTATCAGCAGTATTTTCTTAGTCAATTCCATTCCTTAGAAAAATAATTTACTGCACATACCTTGTTTGCAGGGTTCCCCGCATGCCATTCCCTTTCTGAAAGTTACCCCACTCCTCAGAATATGCGAGAACAGCCAGTGGATCTTAGTTACTGCCGCTAAGATCATAGAAAACGCAGGCAGATTCTTCTTCCAAATACTGCCTGAGAATAAACAACACACTCCGGTGTCATTTTAAAATAACAAACTTTTGATTGAAGAATAAACTAAGTATAAAAACACCACAGACCTCTCACAACATCCTATCTATTAGGTTGCAAGAGAATGACTGAATATGACATGTGAGGGGAGGAGCTATGTAGCAGCTCTGCTTGGGTGATCCTCTTGCAATTTCCTGTTGGGGAGAGAATATATTCCATAAGTAATGGATGACCCGTGGACTGAACACACTTAACAAGAGAAACAAAATTTATGCTTACCTGATAGATTTCTTTCTTTTGCGATGTACCGAGTCCACGGATTCATCCTTACTTGTGGGATATTATCCTTCCCAACAGGAAGTGGCAAAGAGAGCACCACAGCACAGCTGTCTATATAGCTCCCCCTTAACTCATTCGACCGAAGGCCAAGGAAGAAAAAGGAGAAACTATAAGGTGCAGAGGTGACTGAAGTTTTTAATCAAAAATACCATCTGTCTTGAATAGACAGGGCGGGCCGTGGACTCGGTACATCGCAAAAGAAAGAAATTTATCAGGTAAGCATAAATTTTGTTTTCTTTTGCATGATGTACCGAGTCCACGGATTCATCCTTACTTGTGGGATACCAACCAAAGCTTAAGGACACGGATGAAGGGAGGGACAAGACAGAAACCTAAACGGAAGGCACCACTGCTTGCAAAACCTTTCTCCCAAAAATAGCCTCTGAAGAAGCAAAAGTATCAAATTTGTAAAATTTGGAAAAGGTATGAAGCGAAGCCCAAGTCGCAGCCATACAAATCTGTTCAACAGAAGCATCATTTTTAAAAGCCCAAGTGAAAGCTACCGCTCTAGTAGAATGAGCTGTAATCCTTTCAGGAGGCTGCTGTCCAGCAGTCTCATAAGCCAAATGGATGATGCTTTTCAGCCAAAAGGAAAGAGAAGTCGCCGAAGCCTTTTGACCCCTACGCTTTCCAGAATAGACAACAAACAAAGAAGATGTTTGACGAAAATCTTTGGTTGCCTGAAAATAAAATTTCAAAGCACGAACCACATCCAAGTTGTGCAACAGACGTTCGTTCTTACAAGAAGGATTAGGACACAGAGAAGGAACAACAATTTCCTGATTGATATTCCTGTTAGTAACAACCTTAGGTAGGAACCCAGGCTTGGTACGTAAAACCACCTTATCAGCATGGAACACAAGATAAGGCGAGTCACATTGTAATGCAGATAGTTCAGAAACTCTTCGAGCTGAAGAGATAGCAACTAGGAACAAAACTTTCCAAGATAAAAGCTTAATATCTATGGAATGCATGGGTTCAAATGGAACCCCCTGAAGAACTCTAAAAACTAAATTTAGACTCCATGGCGGAGCAACAGATTTAAACACAGGATTAACTCTAGCTAAAGCCTGACAAAAAGCCTGAACGTCTGGAACATATGCCAGACGCTTGTGCAACAAAATAGACAGAGCAGATATCTGTCCTTTTAGAGAACTAGCTGACAATCATTTCTCCAATCCCTCTTGGAGAAAATACAAAATCCTAGGAATCCAGATTTGACTCCAGGAGAAACCTTTGGATTCGCACCAAAAAAGATATTTATGCCATATCTTATGATAGATTTTCCTGGTAACAGGCTTTCGAGCCTGAATCAAGGTATTTATGACTGAGTCAGAGAAACCCCGCTTTGATAGAATCAAGCGTTCAATCTCCAAGCAGTCAGTTGCAGAGAAATTAGATTTGGATGCTTGAATGGACCTTGAATCAGAAGGTCCTGCCTCAGCGGCAGAGACCATGGTGGAAGAGATGACATGTCCACCAGGTCTGCATACCAAGTCCTGCTGTCAGGGATTTATCTCTTCTCACACTGTGCCTTTAAGAATGTGAACTCACTACCCCTATTTAAGGCTCCTTCCAACAGAACTCATTGCTTGGTAATTTGTTGCTCAGTGTCAAGCTGCTTCAGAAGAGACCTAGCCATTTATACAACTTTGTATTTTCAACTTATTGCTCACCCTGAGTTTCTGCCTACTCGAATCAACCTGCAAATGCTCTTTTGTGCCTGAAGTTTTGCTCCGTTTGTTCACTGAGAGATTTCTCAGTCTCTCTCCTGTATTGAGGTTGTTCCCTGCAGCGTGTGATGTCACGCCCGACATTCTCCCGCCGCGGTTCTCTGCCAGGCTCTCTGTGATACCGTTGGGACTTGTTGCTGTCTGGTAACTGTATTGCTCTGTGCTAATATCATCCCCATTATTACCGGTCTGTATATATTGCATTGTATGAACTGTGTGTATTGCTGCAACCTCATTACACTTACGCTTGCTATATATTATTTGTGAAACTTTCACTTGCTGGATATTCATATTCGCTTCAGATATCAAATATGCACTAAACCTCTTACTGCTATTTACCAAATTGCAAACAAATAACTGTGACAAAGATTATTACAACTACCATTATTCATTAACGGACTGCCTAAGCATATTTCAAACTTTACAACAATTAACCTCTATTCTGCTTGAAATGAACTGTTTGCTTTAACTTAAACTTTATCTGTTTCATCAGTTAAACACAGCTTATATTACTCTGATTGAACAACTCTGGAAATTACTAATATTCATTATCAAAGTATGGTTTACAAAATGACCAGAGGTTGATTTATTTATTTAACAAAGTACTGTGTGAATTTCAGTGTGTTTGCTAAAGCCTGCTGCATAAACTATTTTCACTGCTAGACTGTTTGAATTAAGGCACCTGCACTAATTAACTCTTTCACTACTGCTGAAGTCACATTCCTATAAGACTTACTCTCTTTTCTGCTACAAGCAGTTATTGTTGCGTGAAGGTTCCGTTTTCACTCAGCTACCCTGCTGTAGTGACCCTCAGATCAATGAGCATATCAGGGTTCCCTTAAGTTAAATCTGTGGGAATCCGAGGTAAGGTGTGAGACTGAGTGGTCCTGCATAAAGCAGTAAGCTGTAATTGTAGTGTTCTCTAAAACAACTAAACATATCCTAACATATTACCAAGCCTTAAAAAAGGAATACTACTAACAGCTAAAATCATGGATGTAAGTGAACTGTCCAGGAGAGTTGGATCTTTAGCTCAGAGTATGGATCACATGATTCAAGGCTTAAGGGATATACAACTAGAGAATCAGAGTATAAAATTTTTTATTAATGATCATCTTGCTAACAAAACTCCTAATGTTGAGTCAACTCCAGAACCCATTGTTAGTCCACCTGAAAAGTTCTCTGGGGACAGAGCTATGTTTAGGGATTTCAGGAATTCCTGCACTCTGCTTTTTACTTTGAAACCTAAGTCATACCCAACTGACAGGATTAGAGTTCTAACTGTAATTTCATTTCTCAGAGGTGAGGCCAGGTCTTGGGCCAATGCTTTTTATGAAAAAAATGATCCTATCCTAAATTCCCTAGAAGATTTTTTTTCTGCTATGTCTCTCTTATATGAAGATCACAATAGAACAAATACTGCTGAAACTGCCATTAGGTCTCTAAGGCAGGGCAAAAGAATGGTAGAAGACTACATTACTGAATTCAAAAGATGGGCTCCTGACACCCTGTGGAATATTCCTGCTCTACGCAATCAGTTCCGTCTGGGACTCAATGATGCAGTTAAGGATGAGTTGGCAAGGGGTATGATTCCAGAGGACTTGGATGAATTGATGACTCTCTCTATTGGCATAGATTGTCGACTTAGGGAAAGGAAGTCAGAGAGATCTTATTCAGAGACTACCCCCAGAAGAACCCCCAATTATCATCACTCAACTCCTTCCACAGCATTCACTAGACCCATAGAAGAACCCATGGATGTTGCAGTTATTAGGGGACCCTTGAGACCTGAGGAGAAAGCTAGGCGTAAGCTACTAAACTTATGTCTATACTGTGCTGAAAAGAACCATGCAGTTAGGGACTGTCCCTCTCTGATTCGACAAAAGAAGGGTAAGACTTCATTCAATAACCATACAGTTAATTTGGTTGACAGCATAAAATCTCATCTATCTATTTATGTCTCCTTACAGTGGTCCCATCAGAAGATAAACGTTCAGGCCATAATTGACTCTGGGGCTTCTGGGAATTTTGCTGATAACACTTTTGTTGTTAATAATCACATCCCACTAATAAAGAAGAGTGTTGCATTAGCTATTCGTCTGGTTGACGGTTCATTCTTTAGCTCTGGTCCCATAACTCACCACACTATCCCACTCAAAGTGGTTACCCCTTCAGGACACACAGAGCTTATTTCTTTTGATGTTCTTCCATCTTCTGTTTATCCACTAATCCTTGGACTGAATTGGTTAATAAAGCATAATCCCACTATATCGTGGTCCACAGCATCAGTAGTTTTTGATTCAAACCACTGTAAACAATCCTGTTTTGGGGTACACACACTTTGTCATATCACTGAACATAAGTTACCAGAATGTTATAGTGAATTTGCTGATGTTTTTGACAAAAAGGAGGCTGAGTCTTTACCTCCACACAGAGACTATGACTGTCCTATTGATCTTATACCTGGAAGCTCCATACCATATGGACATATATATCCATTGTCACAGCCAGAATTAAATCATTTAAAAGAATATTTAGATGATAACCTGAAAAAACAGAATTTATGTTTACCTGATAAATTGCTTTCTCCAACGGTGTGTCCGGTCCACGGCGTCATCCTTACTTGTGGGATATTCTCTTCCCCAACAGGAAATGGCAAAGAGCCCAGCAAAGCTGGTCACATGATCCCTCCTAGGCTCCGCCTTCCCCAGTCATTCGACCGACGTAAAGGAGGAATATTTGCATAGGAGAAACCATATGATACCGTGGTGACTGTAGTTAAAGAAAATAAATTATCAGACCTGATTAAAAAACCAGGGCGGGCCGTGGACCGGACACACCGTTGGAGAAAGCAATTTATCAGGTAAACATAAATTCTGTTTTCTCCAACATAGGTGTGTCCGGTCCACGGCGTCATCCTTACTTGTGGGAACCAATACCAAAGCTTTAGGACACGGATGAAGGGAGGGAGCAAATCAGGTCACCTAGATGGAAGGCACCACGGTTTGCAAAACCTTTCTCCCAAAAATAGCCTCAGAAGAAGCAAAAGTATCAAACTTGTAAAATTTAGTAAAAGTGTGCAGTGAAGACCAAGTCGCTGCCTTACATATCTGATCAACAGAAGCCTCGTTCTTGAAGGCCCATGTGGAAGCCACAGCCCTAGTGGAATGAGCTGTGATTCTTTCAGGAGGCTGCCGTCCGGCAGTCTCATAAGCCAATCTGATGATGCTTTTAATCCAAAAAGAGAGAGAGGTAGAAGTTGCTTTTTGACCTCTCCTTTTACCAGAATAAACAACAAACAAGGAAGATGTTTGTCTAAAATCCTTTGTAGCATCTAAATAGAATTTTAGAGCACGAACAACATCCAAATTGTGCAACAAACGTTCCTTCTTTGAAACTGGATTCGGACACAAAGAAGGCACGACTATCTCCTGGTTAATGTTTTTGTTAGAAACAACTTTCGGAAGAAAACCAGGTTTAGTACGTAAAACCACCTTATCTGCATGGAACACCAGATAAGGAGGAGAACACTGCAGAGCAGATAATTCTGAAACTCTTCTAGCAGAAGAAATTGCAACCAAAAACAAAACTTTCCAAGATAATAACTTAATATCAACGGAATGTAAGGGTTCAAACGGAACCCCCTGAAGAACTGAAAGAACTAAATTGAGACTCCAAGGAGGAGTCAAAGGTTTGTAAACAGGCTTGATTCTAACCAGAGCCTGAACAAAGGCTTGAACATCTGGCACAGCTGCCAGCTTTTTGTGAAGTAACACAGACAAGGCAGAAATCTGTCCCTTCAAGGAACTTGCAGATAATCCTTTCTCCAAACCTTCTTGAAGAAAGGATAGAATCTTAGGAATTTTTACCTTGTCCCAAGGGAATCCTTTAGATTCACACCAACAGATATATTTTTTCCATATTTTGTGGTAAATTTTTCTAGTTACAGGCTTTCTGGCCTGAACAAGAGTATCAATGACAGAATCTGAGAACCCTCGCTTTGATAAGATCAAGCGTTCAATCTCCAAGCAGTCAGTTGGAGTGAGACCAGATTCGGATGTTCGAACGGACCTTGAACAAGAAGGTCTCGTCTCAAAGGTAGCTTCCATGGTGGAGCCGATGACATATTCACCAGGTCTGCATACCAAGTCCTGCGTGGCCACGCAGGAGCTATCAAGATCACCGATGCCCTCTCCTGATTGATCCTGGCTACCAGCCTGGGGATGAGAGGAAACGGCGGGAATACATAAGCTAGTTTGAAGGTCCAAGGTGCTACTAGTGCATCTACTAGAGTCGCCTTGGGATCACTGGATCTGGACCCGTAGCAAGGAACCTTGAAGTTCTGACGAGAGGCCATCAGATCCATGTCTGGAATGCCCCACAATTGAGTAATTTGGGCAAAGATTTCCGGATGGAGTTCCCACTCCCCCGGATGAAATGTCTGACGACTCAGAAAATCCGCTTCCCAATTTTCCACTCCTGGGATGTGGATTGCAGACAAGTGGCAGGAGTGAGTCTCCGCCCATTGAATGATTTTGGTCACTTCTTCCATCGCCAGGGAACTCCTTGTTCCCCCCTGATGGTTGATGTACGCAACAGTCGTCATGTTGTCTGATTGAAACCGTATGAACTTGGCCTTTGCTAGCTGAGGCCAAGCCTTGAGAGCATTGAATATCGCTCTCAGTTCCAGAATATTTATCGGGAGAAGAGATTCTTCCCGAGACCAAAGACCCTGAGCTTTCAGGGGTCCCCAGACCGCGCCCCAGCCCACCAGACTGGCGTCGGTCGTGACAATGACCCACTCTGGTCTGCGGAAGCTCATCCCCTGTGACAGGTTGTCCAGGGACAGCCACCAACGGAGTGAATCTCTGGTCCTCTGATCTACTTGTATCGTCGGAGACAAGTCTGTATAGTCCCCATTCCACTGACTGAGCATGCACAGTTGTAATGGTCTTAGATGAATTCGCGCAAAAGGAACTATGTCCATTGCCGCTACCATCAAACCTATTACTTCCATGCACTGCGCTATGGAAGGAAGAGGAACAGAATGAAGTATTTGACAAGAGTTTAGAAGTTTTGATTTTCTGGCCTCTGTCAGAAAAATCCTCATTTCTAAGGAGTCTATTATTGTTCCCAAGAAGGGAACCCTTGTTGACGGAGATAGAGAACTTTTTTCTACGTTCACTTTCCACCCGTGAGATCTGAGAAAGGCCAGGACAATGTCCGTGTGAGCCTTTGCTTGAGGAAGGGACGACGCTTGAATCAGAATGTCGTCCAAGTAAGGTACTACTGCAATGCCCCTTGGTCTTAGCACCGCTAGAAGGGACCCTAGTACCTTTGTGAAAATCCTTGGAGCAGTGGCTAATCCGAACGGAAGTGCCACAAACTGGTAATGCTTGTCCAGGAATGCGAACCTTAGGAACCGATGATGTTCCTTGTGGATAGGAATATGTAGATACGCATCCTTTAAATCCACCGTGGTCATGAATTGACCTTCCTGGATGGAAGGAAGAATTGTTCGAATGGTTTCCATTTTGAACGATGGAACCTTGAGAAACTTGTTTAGGATCTTGAGATCTAAGATTGGTCTGAATGTTCCCTCTTTTTTGGGAACTACGAACAGATTGGAGTAGAACCCCATCCCTTGTTCTCCTAAAGGAACAGGATGAATCACTCCCATTTTTAACAGGTCTTCTACACAATGTAAGAATGCCTGTCTTTTTATGTGGTCTGAAGACAATTGAGACCTGTGGAACCTCCCCCTTGGGGGAAGCCCCTTGAATTCCAGAAGATAACCTTGGGAGACTATTTCTAGTGCCCAAGGATCCAGAACATCTCTTGCCCAAGCCTGAGCGAAGAGAGAGAGTCTGCCCCCCACCAGATCCGGTCCCGGATCGGGGGCCAACATCTCATGCTGTCTTGGTAGCAGTGGCAGGTTTCTTGGCCTGCTTTCCTTTGTTCCAGCCTTGCATTGGTCTCCAGGCTGGCTTGGCTTGAGAAGTATTACCCTCTTGCTTAGAGGACGTAGCACTTGGGGCTGGTCCGTTTCTGCGAAAGGGACGAAAATTAGGTTTATTTTTGGCCTTGAAAGACCTATCCTGAGGAAGGGCGTGGCCCTTGCCCCCAGTGATATCAGAGATAATCTCTTTCAAGTCAGGGCCAAACAGCGTTTTCTCCTTGAAAGGAATGTTAAGCAATTTGTTCTTGGAAGACGCATCCGCTGACCAAGATTTTAACCAAAGCGCTCTGCGCGCCACAATAGCAAAACCAGAATTTTTCGCCGCTAACCTAGCCAATTGCAAAGTGGCGTCTAGGGTGAAAGAATTAGCCAATTTGAGAGCATGAATTCTGTCCATAATCTCCTCATAAGAAGAAGAATTATTATTGAGCGCCTTTTCTAGCTCATCGAACCAGAAACACGCTGCTGTAGTGACAGGAACAATGCATGAAATTGGTTGTAGAAGGTAACCTTGCTGAACAAACATCTTTTTAAGCAAACCTTCTAATTTTTTATCCATAGGATCTTTGAAAGCACAACTATCTTCTATGGGTATAGTGGTGCGTTTGTTTAGAGTAAAAACCGCCCCCTCGACCTTGGGGACTGTCTGCCATAAGTCCTTTCTGGGGTCGACCATAGGAAACAATTTTTTAAATATGGGGGGAGGGACGAAAGGTATACCGGGCCTTTCCCATTCTTTATTTACAATGTCCGCCACCCGCTTGGGTATAGGAAAAGCTTCGGGGGGCCCCGGGACCTCTAGGAACTTGTCCATTTTACATAGTTTCTCTGGAATGACCAAATTCTCACAATCATCCAGAGTGGATAACACCTCCTTAAGCAGAGCGCGGAGATGTTCCAATTTAAATTTAAATGTAATCACATCAGGTTCAGCTTGTTGAGAAATTTTCCCTGAATCTGAAATTTCTCCCTCAGACAAAACCTCCCTGGCCCCCTCAGACTGGTGTAGGGGCCCTTCAGAACCAATATCATCAGCGTCCTCATGCTCTTCAGTATTTTCTAAAACAGAGCAGTCGCGCTTTCGCTGATAAGTGGGCATTTTGGCTAAAATGTTTTTGATAGAATTATCCATTACAGCCGTTAATTGTTGCATAGTAAGGAGTATTGGCGCGCTAGATGTACTAGGGGCCTCCTGTGTGGGCAAGACTGGTGTAGACGAAGGAGGGGATGATGCAGTACCATGCTTACTCCCCTCACTTGAGGAATCATCTTGGGCATCATTTTCTCTAAATTTTGTGTCACATAAATCACATCTATTTAAATGAGAAGGAACCTTGGCTTCCCCACATTCAGAACACAGTCTATTTGGTAGTTCAGACATGTTAAACAGGCAAAAACTTGATAACAAAGTACAAAAAAACGTTTTAAAATAAACCGTTACTGTCACTTTAAATTTTAAACTGAACACACTTTATTACTGCAATTGCGAAAAAGTATGAAGGAATTGTTCAAAATTCACCAAAATTTCACCACAGTGTCTTAAAGCCTTAAAAGTATTGCACACCGGGGAACTTCCGGGCAGCGGCCATGTTCAGTCGCATAGCTGTGTGCTGCTACAGCTTTTCTTTGATAATTTTCAAAACCTGCCTTTCTACAGCTCAATCTATATAACTGATCACAAGCATTGTTTTCTACTTTGGAAGCCACATCTTTTCATACTAATAGCTTTTGGAATAGCTGCTGGCATCAGCGCCCGGAGCCGTTATAAGACCTCGGCCTTTTCATTATACCCCCCGGCGGGAAGCCTCCGGCCCTGTCGTTAGGATGCACTAAATGTGCAATACTAAACGTATATCAACTACTCTGCCTGCCTAAAGAAACATACAATAGATCATGGAGTGCACTATTGATATCTTAAGGGAGCTACACCATATCTTAGCGAAACACCACACTGCTTTGGAGGACTTCTTATATACAGCAGTCACGCCTGAGGCCGATCAAGCATCATGTGCAGGCACCCACATTGAGCCCGTTCTGCCGGGCAGCTGGATCACTAACATGCTAGGTCCTCAGCGCTACACCTCTACACAGAATTATAATGAGAGGCCAGCGGAACCCAGTACCACGTTGCCCGCACTGAAAAAGGGGGAAACAGCCGATGGACATATCGAAGCCTCTGTGAAGGCTGCTGTGGTGCCGCGGATTGTCCGCGGGGCTGCTGCGGCTGACCAGCAAACCCTTTCACTGAGCAGATCAGCTGATCTATGCTTACCCGAAGGATCCCAGTTTGCACGCTATCTTCAGGAGTACACTGTGACATGGCTACGAGTGATCCTGCCTTCAAGTCTATCTCCCCCTAGAGAACTGTTGCTCTTTCAATGGAAGGCAAGTATCGCATTACCTGATCTGGAAAAGTCTGTGAACTACTTGCCTTTGTGGGATCCCGGGGGTTTGACTCAGGCCGTTCTTAGCCACAATGATAAGAGACTGGGCTGGACTGTCCTGTGATTTCACATAGACTCTTACGGTCTCCTTCAGGGAGTCAAGCTCGGTAACATACTGGAAATTTATCATATAGTGTCTGTGTTGAACCTTGTAATCACAATGTTATATATTTTTTATAGTTATATCTCAGCACTATGTATTCTTGTACTGTGCATATAGCCACCGGCGGGGCCTGGCAGTATGTGTTGTCATGTCCTGTTAGACTCCACTGTTCATGTAAGGGGGCCAAACTCAGCAGCATAGTGGGGCCTTATCCCATGGGTATTAAACCCTATAGACAACATACTCTGCACTTTCTGTTTGTTACCGCTACAGTTCTAAGGTGGCAATGTATTTCTATCACATACCTGTAATTACATAAGGGTCTCCTGCTTAATATTATAAGTCCCCTGAAATGTTCATGACTTAATTAATGTTTACTATTATATAATCTGGTATACCCATATCTTAAATGCTTTTCCAGTTGCCCATTTCCTTCTGCCTTTGAGAGGGCACATTTGGTCACCCTGTCATATATACCTTGCATTATACTGCAACCTTCAATTCTTACCTATACTTTTAATGGACTAGTACATCATGCTGGGGTGGTGTCTCGCTGCCAGCGGCCGGGGTGGCGGGTTGCCTATACCCTTACTACTCTAATTTTTACTAGACTGTTGCAAAGACCAGGGCTGATATTCGGCTGTAATGTAATTATTTTGTCTTACCTAGGGGACCAAATGTCTTTTTCTCTATATGTTTCAGCAGGACCCTCCTACATTATTCATAAGTAACCCATATTTAGTTTAGCCGAGGAGACATATCTTTAGTGGCAGTCCTATCTGATTTATATATACTTCTCTATTAGATCTCAACCTCTCCAATGTATATATATAGTTGCAATTCCCAAGTTTTAGTGTGGTTCCATGTTCTGTTTAGTTTATAAATGATGTACTTTGATTACTTGCCAGGCAGAGTTCTACCTATAACCTGCTAACGTTACACTACCTTGCTATATTTGTATCTAGAATTTTGTTTTTTGTTTCATAACATACTACCCTGTATTTCTATATGAGACTTTATTAAATACATACAAAAGAGGTTCTCATGAAGAGATCCAAAAGTGGTCTCTCTCCCAGACATAACCTCCTACCTAGGGTTTTGTGTTTATTGATGAGGTCCAAGAGTGGCCTCCTTTGCCAGTTGGGAGGTAAGCAGATTATTAGGCATTACCTTGGTACAATAAGCTTTTGCATTGTACTCTCAGAAACGTCCTGTATTGTTATACAATGTTGTTTGCTTTTTGTTTATTTCATGTATGCCTTTTCCAGAACCTCAATAAAAAGATAAAAAAAAAAAAAAAAAAGTATTGCACACCAAATTTGGAAGCTTTAACCCTTAAAATAACGAAACCGGAGCCGTTTTTATATTTAACCCCTTTACAGTCCCTGGTATCTGCTTTGCTGAGACCCAACCAAGCCCAAAGGGGAATACGATACCAAATGACGCCTTCAGAAAGTCTTTTCTATGTATCAGAGCTCCTCACACATGCATCTGCATGTCATGCTTCTCAAAAACAAGTGCGCAATAGAGGCGCGAAAATGAGACTCTGCCTATGATTAGGGAAAGCCCCTAGAGAATAAGGTGTCCAATACAGTGCCTGCCGGTTATTTTACATAATTCCCAAGATTAAAATAATTCCTCAAGGCTATGGAGTATAAAATATGTTTATATATAAATCGATTTAGCCCAGAAAATGTCTACAGTCTTAAAAAGCCCTTGTGAAGCCCTTTTTTTCTTTCTGTAATAAAAATGGCTTACCGGATCCCATAGGGAAAATGACAGCTTCCAGCATTACATCGTCTTGTTAGAATGTGTCATACCTCAAGCAGCAAAAGTCTGCTCACTGTTCCCCCAACTGAAGTTAATTCCTCTCAACAGTCCTGTGTGGAAACAGCCATCGATTTTAGTAACGGTTGCTAAAATCATTTTCCTCTTACAAACAGAAATCTTCATCTCTTTTCTGTTTCAGAGTAAATAGTACATACCAGCACTATTTTAAAATAACAAACTCTTGATTGAATAATAAAAACTACAGTTAAACACTAAAAAACTCTAAGCCATCTCCGTGGAGATGTTGCCTGTACAACGGCAAAGAGAATGACTGGGGAAGGCGGAGCCTAGGAGGGATCATGTGACCAGCTTTGCTGGGCTCTTTGCCATTTCCTGTTGGGGAAGAGAATATCCCACAAGTAAGGATGACGCCGTGGACCGGACACACCTATGTTGGAGAAAAGGCTTTATTAGACCTTCCACCTCCTCTGCAGCTGCAGCAATGTTCTTTGTAAAAAACAAGGATGGCAGTCTTAGACCCATCATCGATTATAGGCAGTTGAACAAATGCACAAAAAAGAACAGATACCCCCTGCCCCTCATACCTGAACTTATTGAACGTTTACAAGGTGCCACAGTTTTTACTAAACTTGACCTCAGAGGTGCTTACAATCTGATTAGGATGAGGGCAGGGGATGAATGGTTAACTGCATTTCGTACTAGATACGGTTTGTATGAATACACTGTAATGCCCTTTGGGTTGTGCAATGCCCCAGCGACTTTTCAATGTTTTATAAATGATGTCTTTCATGATTTGTTAGATATTTGTATTGTCGTATACTTGGATGACATCTTGGTTTACTCAAATTCTCTACAGGCTCACATTGTACATGTCAAACAAGTATTGACACGTTTAAGGGCACACCATCTATATGCAAAGCTTGAAAAGTGTATTTTTAATACAAACACCATATCATTCCTTGGTTATTGCATCTCACCAGCTGGAATTTCAATGGAGTCAAGCAAAGTAGAAGCTATCACTAATTGGCCTATTCCACGTAATAAAAAAGATGTTCAAAGATTCCTTGGCTTTGCGAACTTTTATAGAAAGTTCATTAAAGATTTTTCTCTTATTGTCAGACCTCTCACTACGCTAACACGTAAGCAAGTTAAGTTTGTTTGGAATCAAGATGCTGATCATTCCTTTAATACTCTAAAAACTAAATTTGTTTCAGCCCCTATTTTACAATTTCCAGATCCCACATGTCAATTTACGCTAGAAGTCGATGCTTCTGAGTTTGCTGTGGGGGCTGTTTTATCTCAAAGACGTTCTGAAAAAGAACCTTTGCATCCTGTCTCCTACTATTCTAGAACTATGAGTTCAGCAGAGATTAATTATGGAATCGGTGATAAGGAACTTCTTGCAATCAAATCAGCTTTGGAGTTTTGGCGACACCTCCTAGAGGGTGCAACATATCCAATCACCATCTATACTGATCACCGTAATTTAGAATATTTAAAATCAAACAAGACCCTTACTGCTCGCCAGGTTCGATGGAGTTTGTTCTTCTCTCGTTTTGATTACGTCATTACTTATAGACCAGGATCCAAAAATATGAAAGCTGATGCTCTTTCTAGAAAAGACCCTCGTCCTACTGATGTGGTTTCTCCTTCATCTATCATACCTCCGGATAGAATTATTTGTTTAACAACTGAGTTTAAAACCATCTTACAAGAACATTTGAAGGATGATTCATCTTTGGGTCATTTGGATGTACTAAAACATTCAGACAACTTATACTACCATGGCAGTCTATTATATATACCTCCTTCTCTCAGGAATGAGATACTTACCTCTGCTCACGACTCTTTATTGGCTGGTCATCCTGGAGTTCATAGAACTGCTCATTTGATTAAAAGGAATTACTGGTGGCCAAAGATGAATGATACTATTAAACAGTATATTGATTCCTGTATGGTATGTACAACTAAGAAACATCAGCATAAGAGTCCCTATGGTTACCTTCTCTCTTTACCAGTACCAGACAGACCTTGGGCAGCGATTGCTATGGATTTTATTGTTGATCTACCTTCATCAGCTAATTATAACACCATATTAGTAGTAAGTGGACTTATTCTCTAAAATGGCACATTTCCTACCACATAGAGGATTGCCTACATCTTCAGAAACTGCTTCACTTTTTTTGAATCACATTGTAAAACTACATGGTCTACCTGAAACAATTACCACAGATAGAGGTACGCAATTCACTTCAAGGTTTTGGAATCAACTGTGCTCCTCTCTTAACATTACTAAACGTTTGAGTACCGCTTATCATCCACAAACGAATGGTCAAACAGAAAGAACAAATCAAACATTAGAGCAGTACCTTCGTTGCTACTGCACTCAACAACAAGATAACTGGCATTCTCTACTTGCTACTGCAGAATTTGCCCATAATAATGCCGTAAATTCATCAACTAAAATGACACCATTTTACATCAATTACGGATTTCATCCCTCATACTACCCAAATCGGATCAACAATTCCGACATGCCTATAGTTAATGATCTTGTTAACACCATTGCCACCAATTTCACAACATTGAAACAAGTTTTACTAGAAGCTCAGGCTGTTCAGAAACACCATTACGATCTACGTAGATCCAAGCCCCCAGCTTACAAGATTGGTGACAAAGTCTGGTTAAGCACTAAACATTTACGGTTACAAGTTCCATCTAAAAAACTCGCTTCTCTATATTTAGGGCCTTATCCAATACAAAAGGTCATCAATGTTAATGCTGTAACACTTAAACTACCAGACTCTCTAAAGATACATCCCACATTCCACATTTCTCTTTTGAAACCGTACAGTACAATCAGAGACACGACTCAGAATGACACGGTGGATCCTTCAGTCATTGATGGCATGGAATATGAGATTGAGTCTATCCTAGACTCTCGTTACCATCGTAATCAACTTCAATATCTTGTCAGTTGGAAAGGGTTTGGTCCTGAGGAGGACTCTTGGGAGCCTTCAAATAATGTCTCTGCACCACGTCTTGTCTCCTTGTTTCATCGTAGAAATCCTGATCGTCCTGGTCCTTGATCCGCGGAGCGGCTCCTTGGGGGGGGGTGTCCTGTCAGGGATTTATCTCTTCTCACACTGTGCCTTTAAGAATGTGAACTCACTACCCCTATTTAAGGCTCCTTCCAACAGAACTCATTGCTTGGTAATTTGTTGCTCAGTGTCAAGCTGCTTCAGAAGAGACCTAGCCATTTATACAACTTTGTATTTTCAACTTATTGCTCACCCTGAGTTTCTGCCTACTCGAATCAACCTGCAGATGCTCTTTTGTGCCTGAAGTTTTGCTCCGTTTGTTCACTGAGGGATTTCTCAGTCTCTCTCCTGTATTGAGTTTGTTCCCTGCAGCGTGTGACGTCACGCCCGACATTCTCCCGCCGCGGTTCTCTGCCAGGCTCTCTGTGATACCGCTGGGACTTGTTGCTGTCTGGTAACTGTATTGCTCTGTGCTAATATCATCCCCATTATTACCGGTCTGTATATATTGCATTGTATGAACTGTGTGTATTGCTGCAACCTCATTACACTTACGCTTGCTATATATTATTTGTGAAACTTTCACTTGCTGGATATTCATATTCGCTTCAGATATCAAATATGCACTAAACCTCTTACTGCTATTTACCAAATTGCAAAAAAAATAACTGTGACAAAGATTATTACAACTACCATTATTCATTAACGGAATGCCTAAGCATATTTCAAACTTTACAACAATTAACCTCTATTCTGCTTGAAATGAACTGTTTGCTTTAACTTAAACTTTATCTGTTTCATCAGTTAAACACAGCTTATATTACTCTGATTGAACAACTCTGGAAATTACTAATATTCATTATCAAAGTATGGTTTACAAAATGACCAGAGGTTGATTTATTTATTTAACAAAGTACTGTGTGAATTTCAGTGTGTTTGCTAAAGCCTGCTGCATAAACTATTTTCACTGCTAGACTGTTTGAATTAAGGCACCTGCACTAATTAACTCTTTCACTACTGCTGAAGTCACATTCCTATAAGACTTACTCTCTTTTCTGCTACAAGCAGTTATTGTTGCGTGAAGGTTCCGTTTTCACTCAGCTACCCTGCTGTAGTGACCCTCAGATCAATGAGCATATCAGGGTTCCCTTAAGTTAAATCTGTGGGAATCCGAGGTAAGGTGTGAGACTGAGTGGTCCTGCATAAAGCAGTAAGCTGTAATTGTAGTGTTCTCTAAAACAACTAAACATATCCTAACACCTGCATGACCACGCAGGCGCTATCAAAATCACTGATGCTCTCTCCTGTTTGATTCTGGCAATCAGACGTGGAAGGAGAGGGAAAGGTGGAAACACATAAGCCAGGTTGAACGACCAGGGTACTGCTAGAGCATCTATCAGTACAGCCTGAGGATCCCTTGACCTGGAGCCGTAATGAGGAAGTTTGGCGTTCTGACGAGATGCCATCAGATCCAATTCGGGTGTGCCCCATAGCCGAACCAGTTGAGCAAACACCTCCGGATGGAGTTCCCACTCCCCCGGATGAAAAGTCTGACGACTTAGAAAGTCTGCCTCCCAGTTCTCTACACCTGAGATATAGATCGCTGACAGATGGCAAGAGTGAGCCTCTGCCCATTGGATTATCCTTGAGACCTCTATCATTGCTAAGGAACTCCTTGTCCCGCCCTGATGATTGATATAAGCCACAGTCGTGATGTTGTCCGACTGAAACCTGATGAATCTGGCCGAAGCCAGCTGAGGCCATGCCTGGAGAGCATTGAATATCGCTCTTAATTCCAGAATATTTATCGGTAGGAGAGAGTCCACAAACCCTGAGCCTTTAGGGAATTCCAGACTGCACCCCAGCCCAGAAGCCTGTCGTCACTATAACCCATTCTGGCCTGCGGAAACACATTCCCTGGGACAGATGATCCTGTGACAACCACCAAAGAAGAGAGTCTCTGGTCTCTTGATCCAGATTTATCTGAGGAGATAAATCCACATAATCCCCATTCCACTGATTGAGCATGCATAGTTGCAGTGGTCTGAGATGCAAGCGAGCAAACGGAACTCTGTCAATTGCCGCTACCATTATACCGATTACCTCCATACACTGAGCCACTGACGGCCGAGGAATGGAGTGAAGAGCTCTTGTGAGGGGGGAAAGAGAACTCTTTTTTACATTCACCTTCCACCCGTGAGATCTTAGAAAGGCCAACACTAAGTCTGTGTGAGACTTGGCTAGTTGGAAGGTCGACGCTTGAATCAGAATGCCGTCTAGATAAGGCGCCACTGCTATGCCCTGTGGCCTTAGAACCGCCAGAAGGGACCCTAGTACCTTCGTGAAGATACGTGGCACCGTGGCCAACCCGAAAGGAAGAGCCACAAACTGATAATGCTTGTCCAGAAAGGCAAACCTGAGGAACCGGTGATGATCTTTGTGGATAGGAATGTGTAGATACGCATCCTTTAAATCCACGGTGGTCATATATTGACCCTCCTGGATCAATGGTAAGATAGTCCAAATGGTCTCCATCTTGAAGGATGGGACTCTTAGGAACTGGTTTAGGATCTTGAGATCCAGAATTGGTCTGAATGTTCCCTCCTTTTTGGGAACAATAAACAGATTGGAGTAAAATCCCTGCCCTTGTTCTGCTTTTGGAACTGGGCAGATTACTCCCATGGTAAAAAGGTCTTCTACACAGCGTAAGAACGCCTCTCTTTTTGTCAGGTTTACAGACAATTGAGAAAGATGGAACCTCCCCCTTGGAGGGGAGTCCTTGAAATCTAGAAGGTATACCTGGGTTACAATTTCTACTGCCCAGGAATCCTGAACGTCTCTTGCCCAGGCCTGAGCAAAGAGAGAGAGTCTGCCCCCTACTAGATCCGGTCCCGGATCGGGGGGTACCTCTTCATGCTGACTTAGTGGCAGCAGCAGGCTTTTTGGCCTGTTTACCCTTGTTCCAAGCCTGATTAGGTCTCCAGGTTGGCTTGGATTGAGCAAAGTTCCACTCTTGCTTTGCAGCAAAGGAAGAGGTAGTGGGACCACTCTTGAAGTTTCGAAAGGAATGAAAATTATTTTGTTTGGTCCTTGTCTTATTTGACTTATCCTGAGGGAGGGTATGACCCTTCCCTCCAGTAATGTCTGAAATAATCTCTTTCAGTGCAGGCCCGAATAAGGTCTTACCTTTGAAAGGGATGGACAAAAGCTTAGATTTAGATGACACATCAGCTGACCAGGACTTAAGCCATAACGCTCTACGCGCTAAAATGGCAAAACCTGAATTCTTTGCCGCTAATTTAGCAAGATGAAAAGTGACGTCTGTAATAAAAGAATTAGCCAACTTAAGAGCCTTAATTCTGTCCAAAATATCATCTAGTGGGGTCTTCATCTGAAGAGCCTCTTCTAGAGCCTCAAACCAAAAGGCAGCTGCAGTGGTTACAAGAACAATGCATGCTATAGGTTGAAGAAGAAAACTTTGATTAACAAAAACTTTCTTTAGGAGACCCTCAAATTTTTTATTCATAGGATCAATTGTGATTGATCAAATATTGTGAGGGAATATCGGATACGGCTACTAAAGCGTCAGAAGGCTCAGCATTTGTTCTTAACCCAGAGCTACTGCACTTCCCTTGCAACCCAGGCAGTTTAGATAAAACCTCTGTGAGGGTAGTATTCATAACTGAAGCTATATCTTGCAAGGTGAAAGAATTAGACGCACTAGAGGTACTTGGCGTCGCTTGTGCGGGCGTTACCGGTTGTGACACTTGGGGAGAACTAGATGGCAAAACCTGACTTCCTTCTGTCTGAGAATCATCTAATGCCAAATTTTTATAAGTCAAAATATGCTGTTTGCAATTTATAGACATATCAGTACAAGTGGGACACATTCTAAGAGGGGGTTCCACAATGGCTTCTAAACAAATTGAACAATGAGTTTCATCAGTGTCAGACATGTTTAACAGACTAGTAATAAAGCAAGCAAGCTTGGAAAACACTTTATTTAATGAAAAAAACACAATTTGCAAAAACGGTACTGTGCCTTTAAGAGAAAAAAAGGCATACACAAACTGCAAAACAGGGTAAAATTGCTTCAAATTTTCCAAAATGTTTACAGTGTACCCACTAAGCCTTAGAAGGATTGCACCACAAGTAAATAAACAATAACCCCACAAATGACAAAACCGGATTGAAATTTGTCTAAAAACCGGTTAAAACCCCTATTAGCACCTTGCTACAGCTCTGCTGTGGCCCTACCTGCTCTTAGGAACAATAATCTGGGGTTAAAGCTTCGAATAGGCCCTCAGAAGACTATCAGGACCTCAGGAGAAGTTGCTTGCTGCTTGTCTGAATTACTAAGTGCGCAACTGAGGCGCGAAAATAGGTCCCGCCCACCTTACTCGATGTTGCTGGGGCCTACACAAATCTAGCAAACTATGTTTGAAAACCATGTGGGTTATAACAACCCTAAATAAGCCAAATGATCCCTTCAAGCAAACGTTCCCATAAACATAAAAAAACGTTACTCCCAGAACACACAAACGTTTGTCACTTTCTAATAAACAAACTAAGTGCCCAAAAAACTTAGCCCTTCATGCAGGCTAGTAAAGCCTCTTTCATACCAGGATTACTGCTTACCCTTCCCCTAATGGGGATACTGTCAGCCTTTCTGAGTTAACAAATTCTCTGCAGAAAATATGACTGAACATACTTCATTGCTGTATAACAAGAAACCGTTTCTCACACTGAAGTTTTCCCGTACTCCTAAGCTACTGTGGGAACAGCAGTGGACCTTAGTTACAAATGCTAAGATCATAATCCTCCAGGCAGAAATCTTCATCAATGTCCTGCCTGAGTAAATAGTACAACACCGGTACCATTTAAAAATAGCAAACTCTTGATTGTAGTTAAAATTAAACTAACAGCTTAACACCTCTTTCACTTTACCGTTCCTGCTTAGAGCCGGCAAAGAGAATGACTGGGGGGTGGAGTTAAGGGGGGAGCTATATAGACAGCTCTGCTGTGGTGCTCTCTTTGCCACTTCCTGTTGGGAAGGATAATATCCCACAAGTAAGGATGAATCCGTGGACTCGGTACATCATGCAAAAGAAACTAGATTCGGATGATGGAAGGGTCCCTGAATGAGAAGGTCTTTCCTCAATGGGAGCTTCCACGGTGGCTGAGATGACATGTCCACCAGATCGGCATACTAAGTCCTGCGAGGTCACGCAGGGGCGATGAGTATCACCGATGACCTCTCCTGTTTGACTCTAGCAATCACCTGGGGAAGAAGAGCAAATGGAGGGAACACATAAGCTAGGCTGAAAGACCAAGGCACTGCCAAGGCATCTATCAGCTCGGCCTGTATCTCGGAAGCTTGGCATTCTGGCGAGATGCCATGAGATCCAACTCCGGCCTGCCCCTTCTGAGAATCAGGTCGGAAAATACCTCCGGATGGAGTTCCCACTCTCCTGGATGAAATGTCTGTCTGCTCAGAAAATCTGCTTCCCAGTTTTCCACCCCTGGGATGCGGATCACGAACAGATGGCAAGAGTGAGACTCCACCCACTGTATTATCCTGGCTACTTCTGTCATCACTAAGGAACTTCTTGTTCCCCCCTGATGATTGATGTAGACAACCGTTGTTATGTTGTCCGACTGGAATCTGATGAATTGGGCCGAAGCCAACTGAGGCCAAGCCTGAAGCGCATTAAATATTGCTCTCAACTCTAGGATATTGATGGGAAGGAGAGACTCCGTCTGAGTCCAGACCCCCTGAGCCCTTTGGGAATTCCAAACTGCTCCCCATCCTAACAGGCTGGCATCCGTTGTCACTATCACCCATGAAGGTCTGCGAAAGCATGTCCCCTGGGATAGATGATCCAGCACCAACCACCATAGAAGAGAGTCCTTTGTCTCCTGATCTAGATGTATTAGAGGAGACAAATTTGTGTAATCTCCATTCCACTGCCTGAGCATGTTCATTTGCAGAGGCCTGAGTTGAAACCGAGCAAATGGAATGATGTTTATTGCCGCTACCATCAATCCAATTACCTGCATGCACTGAGCCACTGACGGCCAAGAATTGGTCTGAAGTGCCCGGCATGTGTTCAGAATCTTTAATTTTCTGACCTCCGTCAAAAATATTTTCATTGATAGAGTGTCGATTAGAGTTGCCAAGAAAGGAACCCTTGTCTGTGGAACTAGTGAACTCTTTTCCAGATTTACCTTCCACCCATGAGTCCTCAGGAAGGACAGAACAATGTTGGTATGAGACTTTGTTAGCTGATAAGACGACGCCTGGATCAGAATATTGTCCAGATAAGGCGCCACTGCAATGCCCCGCGGTCTCAGAATCGCCAGCAGAGACCCCAGAGCCTTGGTTAAAATTCTGGGTGCCGTGACCAGACCGAAAGTAAAAGCCACAAACTGAAAATGTTTGTCTAGAAAGGCAATCCTCAGGAACTTGTGATGATCTCTGTGGATAGGAACATGAAGATATGCATCCTTTAGATCCACGGAAGTCATAAATTGACCCTTCTGGATCAATGGAAGAATGGTACGAATAGTTTCCATCTTGAAAGATGGAACTCTGAGAAACTTGTTTAGACTCTTGAGATCTAAGATAGGTCTGAAAGTTCCCTCTTTTTTGGGAACTACAAACAGATTTGAATAAAAGCCCTGTCCCTGTTCCTGAAGTGGAACGGGACAAATTACTCCCATGGAGGATAGATCTCTTACACAGTGTAAGAACGCCTCTCTCTTTATATGGTCTACAGACAATCGAGAAAGAAGGAATCTTCCTCTGGGGGAAGAATTTCTGAACTCCAGTTTGTATCCCTGAGATACTATATCTATTGCCCAAGGATCTTGAACATCTCTTATCCAAGCCTGGATGAAAAATGATAGTCTGCCCCCTACTAGATCCGGTCCCAGATCGGGGGCCGCCCCTTCCTGCTGAGTTGGGTGCAGCAAAGGGTTTTTTGGGTTGTTTGCCCTTGTTCCAAGCCTGGTTGGGCCTCCACGTGGACTTGGGTTGAGAATAGCCCCCGTCCTGCTTAGTGGAAGGGGAAGAGGGGGTTCCCTTGAAAATTCAAAAGGAACGGAAATTACTCTGTCTACCCCTCTGTTCGGATTTCTTATCCTGAGGGAGGAGGTGACCCTTACCTCCTGTGATGTCAGAAATAATTTCTTTCAAGTCAGGACCAAACAAGGTCTTTCCCTTGTAAGGGATAGCCAAAAGCTTAGTTTTGGATGACACATCGGCAGACCAGGACTTCACAAAAAAATTAGCCAGCTTAAGGGCTTTAATTCTATCCTGTATCTCTTCCAAAGGAGTCTCAGTTTTAAGAGATTCCTCCAGAGCATCAAACCAATAAGCAGCCGTCGTGGTAACCATGAAGATGCAGGCTGCCGGTTGTAAAAGTAACCCTTGATGAACATAAAGTTTCTTAAGAAGACCCTCTAATTTCTTATCCATAGGGTCCTTAAAAATCACAACTATCCTCAATAGGGATAGTAGTTCGTTTAGCCAAAGTGGAAATAGCACCTTCCACCTTAGGAACCATCTGCCAAGAATGCCTGATAGAATCCGCTATGGGATACATCTTCCTGAAAACGGGAGAAGGAGAGGATGGTATACCTGGTCTCTCCCATTCCTTAGCAATAATTTCCGAAGTTCTCTTGGGAACTGGAAAAACATCTGAATAAGAAGGGACTTCTAGATATCTGTCCAACTTACTCAATTTTTCTGGAGGAACCACGATTGAATCGCAGTCGTCCAAAGTCACCAAAACCTCCTTCAATAACAGGCGGAGGTGTTCCAGTTTAAACCAGAAAGACATTACTTCTGAATCCGTTGGTAGCAGGGCCTATCCGATTCAGAAAGCTCACCTTCAAAAAAGGGCTCCAATCCTGATCCCTGTAAAGGCATTTCTGACCTCGCTATTAAAGCATCCGAAGTCATATTGGCCATGAGGTCGTCCTTCCTTCTGCGTTTGCCTTGCAGTAAGGGAAAGGCAGACAAGACTTCAGAAAGTGTAGAGGACATAACAGCAGCTATGTCCTTCAGAGTAAATGCAGGTGAAACTGCAGATGTACTGGACTGTGCCTGGGTAGGCGTTAGGGACTGTGACGCTTGGGGAGAAAGATGTGGCATACTCTGATTGTCATCGTTAGAACCTTGAGAAGCATCCGCCTTATTTAAATCTGTATCAAAAAAACATTTGCTCCCTGAACTGTAAAGCCCTCTCAGTGCACGAGGGGCAAAAGGTAACGGGAGGTTCCACATTTGCATTCAAACATAGTGAACATGTAACATTCATATCCATGTTAGCATAAACAAAAAACAGACTTGGTCTTGGCTTGCAACTAATGTGTTAAATAAAGACCTCTGAATAAAGTGTGCAGCTGTACCTTTAAAAAGTGACAGACGATACACACAAATCAAATTAAACCGATGGCATCTGAGGAAAATAAATGTAAGGGCAATTAATATTACTTTTAACACCGGATTGTTAAACTATGCCTCTGCCGCCTCAACAGCTCTGCTGAGACGCCTACCTGCCCCCTCGAAGTTGTCTCCGCTTTCAAATATACACTGCCTAAGACCGCTTGCTCTTATAGCATAAAAGCAAGCGGTCCCGCCAGACAGTGAAGCTCCGATCACTCTCTCACCCACGCTGCGTATCACAGAATGTAGCTGCGCGGCATCCAAAGCGTGGGAGAAAAAATCCGCCCTTCGCACTAACTCCTAGTGTCATATTTATTCTCAAGAACCGTGAGCCGTATGTCGCTGCAATCGCAGTGTAAAAGCCATGCGGTCTCGACTCTCTCACCCACACTAGTTTCTCTGGCTACATAAAAGGCGCCGTCTATGCGCACTAACACCATGCAGTCCTTGCAAAGTGAACATATACACACCGGAGGCATGCTCCGCTTCTTGGATCAGACATGATTAGCCCCAGTGTCAGTCCAAAGTCCATTTGCGCTTCCACATATCCCATAAATGTGTCCTGTGCGTCCCAAACTATCCACCCCCACCACATCCTCCTTAACACCAGTAGGGAGGCCCTGGGTAAAATTAGGGGTTCACAGAAATAAAGGCTACAGCGATTCCTGAGTTAGGGCTGTCCCAGAAAAAAGAGCTGCACATACCTTGGTGCAGATTGACAGCATGAATTGTCCCACAGCTATGAAGAAGTCTTCTGTATCTTCTTGTCATTCTGTGGAGACATACAGGGCCTTAGTTAGAATTGCTAAGACCATATTGAGAAGGGCAGCATACAGTATGGGAGGCACAGTGAGAAATTAATCCCATCAGTTCCCAATGCTTTAAAACCACCTGTAGCTCTGCTAACAAGAGGCTGACCAGGTCCTGGATACACCCTGTAATAAAATAGTACTCACTGGCACCATTTAAAAATAAAAAAACTCTTGATTGAAGAAACACCTCACTTTACCTCTTCCTATTTCTAACACAGGCAAAGAGAATGACTGGGGTGGGAGGGAAGGGAGGAGTTATATATACAGCTCTGCTGTGGTGCTCTTTGCCTCCTCCTGTTGACCAGGAGGCGATATCCCATAAGTAAGGATGAAATCTGTGGACTCATCGTATCTTGTAAAAGAAATCAGAAAAGGAGATTCACAAGAAAGAGCGGATAATTCAGAAACTCTTCTAACAGAAGAGATGGCCAAAAGGAAAAACACTTTCCAAGAAAGTAGTTTAATATCCAAAGAATGTATAGGCTCAAATGGAGGAGCCTGTAAAGCCTTCAAAACCAAATTAAGACTCCATGGAGGAGAGATTAATTTAATGACAGGCTTGATACAAACCAAAGCCTGTTAAAAACAGTGAATATCAGGAAGCTTAGCAATCTTTCTGTGAAATAAGACAGAAAGAGCAAAGATCTGCCCCTTCAAGGAACTTGCAGACAAAACCTTATCCAAACCATCCTGAAGAAACTGTAAAATTCTAGGAATTCTGAAAGAATGCCAAGCGAATTTATAAGATGAACACCATGAAAATAAGTCTTCCAAACTCGATAATAAATCTTTCTAGAAACAGATTTATAAGCCTGTAACATAGTATTAACCCTTTGAGTGCTAAGCTGAATTTAATATTTTTCTGTTTTTTACTATTTTCAAAAATCTTTTTTTTTTTACTTTTTTATTTTTTCCCCAAGACATATACCATTGGAAAGGTTAGGCGGTTACCTTTCCAATGGTGGGTCTTGGGTGTCTTTAGCTGCTTAGATCCCTGAGATACAGGTTTCTAAGCAGCATGCCCCCTTTCCCTATACTTTGTGTTGACAATTTTAAATAAAGTTGCACGGTGACATCATCACGTCATTGCGCGTGACATCACCGCAAGTAACGGGAAGCCCCGGCGATGCCTGTCACTATGCAGGCCTGGTCGCTGGGTTAGGAGCGGGTGGGGGCCCCCAGATTGCAAAAAAGTCTAAACCTCTATGACTAAGCACTAGGCGTTCAATTCCCATACCTTCAAATTTAATGATTTGAAATCCTGATGGAAAAAACGGACCTTGAGACAGAAGATTCAACCTAAATGGAAGAGGCCAAGGTTGGCAACTGGACATCCGAACAAGATCCGCATAACAAAACCTGTGAGGCCATGCTGGAGCTACCAGCAATACAAATGACTGTTCCATGATGATTTTGGATATCACTCTTGGAAGAAGAACTAGAGGCGGGAAAATATAAGCAGGTTGGTAGCACCAAGGAAGTGTCAACGCATCCACTGCTTCCGCCTGAAGATCCTTGGACCTGGACAGGTACCTGGGAAGTATCTTGTTTAGATGAGAAGCCATCAGATCTATTCCTGGAAGACCCCACAACTGAACAATCTGAGAAACAGAATTTATGTTTACCTGATAAATTACTTTCTCCAACGGTGTGTCCGGTCCACGGCGTCATCCTTACTTGTGGGATATTCTCTTCCCCAACAGGAAATGGCAAAGAGCCCAGCAAAGCTGGTCACATGATCCCTCCTAGGCTCCGCCTTCCCCAGTCATTCGACCGACGTAAAGGAGGAATATTTGCATAGGAGAAATCATATGATACCGTGGTGACTGTAGTTAAAGAAAATAAATCATCAGACCTGATTAAAAAACCAGGGCGGGCCGTGGACCGGACACACCGTTGGAGAAAGTAATTTATCAGGTAAACATAAATTCTGTTTTCTCCAACATAGGTGTGTCCGGTCCACGGCGTCATCCTTACTTGTGGGAACCAATACCAAAGCTTTAGGACACGGATGATGGGAGGGGGCAAATCAGGTCACCTAGATGGAAGGCACCACGGTTTGCAAAACCTTTCTCCCAAAAATAGCCTCAGAAGAAGCAAAAGTATCAAATTTGTAAAATTTGGTAAAAGTGTGCAGTGAAGACCAAGTCGCTGCCTTACATATCTGATCAACAGAAGCCTCGTTCTTAAAGGCCCATGTGGAAGCCACGGCCCTAGTGGAATGAGCTGTGATTCTTTCAGGAGGCTGCCGTCCGGCAGTCTCATAAGCCAATCTGATGATGCTTTTAAGCCAAAAAGATAGAGAGGTAGAAGTTGCTTTTTGACCTCTCCTTTTACCAGAATAAACAACAAACAAGGAAGATGTTTGTCTGAAATCCTTTGTAGCATCTAAATAGAATTTTAGAGCACGAACTACATCCAAATTGTGCAACAAAACGTTTCTTCTTTGAAACTGGATTCGGACACAAAGAAGGCACGACTATCTCCTGGTTAATGTTTTTGTTAGAAACAACTTTCGGAAGAAAACCAGGTTTAGTACGCAAAACCACCTTATCTGCATGGAACACCAGATAAGGAGGAGAACACTGCAGAGCAGATAACTCTGAAACTCTTCTAGCAGAAGAAATTGCAACCAAAAACAAAACTTTCCAAGATAATAACTTGATATCAACGGAATGTAGGGGCTCAAACGGAACCCCCTGAAGAACTGAAAGAACTAAATTGAGACTCCAAGGAGGAGTCAAAGGTTTGTAAACAGGCTTGATTCTTACCAGAGCCTGAACAAAAGCCTGAACATCTGGCACAGCCGCCAGCTTTTTGTGAAGTAAAACAGATAAAGCAGAAATCTGTCCCTTCAAAGAACTTGCAGATAATCCTTTCTCCAAACCTTCTTGAAGAAAGGATAGAATCTTAGGAATTTTTATCTTGTTCCATGGTAATCCTTTAGATTCACACCAACAGATATATTTTTTCCATATTTTATGGTAGATTTTTCTAGTTACAGGCTTTCTGGCCTGAACAAGAGTATCAATGACAGAATCTGAGAACCCTCGCTTTGATAAAATCAAGCGTTCAATCTCCAAGCAGTCAGTTGGAGTGAAACCAGATTCGGATGTTTGAACGGACCTTGAACAAGAAGGTCCTGTCTCAAAGGTAGCTTCCATGGTGGAGCCGATGACATATTCACCAGGTCTGCATACCAAGTCCTGCGTGGCCACGCAGGAGCTATCAAGATCACCGATGCCCTCTCCTGATTGATCCTGGCTACCAGCCTGGGGATGAGAGGAAACGGCGGGAATACATAAGCTAGTTTGAAGGTCCAAGGTGCTACTAGTGCATCTACTAGAGTCGCCTTGGGATCCCTGGATCTGGACCCGTAGCAAGGAACCTTGAAGTTCTGACGAGAGGCCATCAGATCCATGTCTGGAATGCCCCACAATTGAGTAATTTGGGCAAAGATTTCCGGATGGAGTTCCCACTCCCCCGGATGAAATGTCTGACGACTCAGAAAATCCGCTTCCCAATTTTCCACGCCTGGGATGTGGATTGCAGACAAGTGGCAGGAGTGAGTCTCCGCCCATTGAATGATTTTGGTCACTTCTTCCATCGCCAGGGAACTCCTTGTTCCCCCCTGATGGTTGATATACGCAACAGTCGTCATGTTGTCTGATTGAAACCGTATGAATTTGGCCTTTGCTAGCTGAGGCCAAGCCTTGAGAGCATTGAATATCGCTCTCAGTTCCAGAATGTTTATCGGGAGAAGAGATTCTTCCCGAGACCAAAGACCCTGAGCTTTCAGGGGTTCCCAGACCGCGCCCCAGCCTACCAGACTGGCGTCGGTCGTGACAATGACCCACTCTGGTCTGCGGAAGCTCATCCCCTGTGACAGGTTGTCCAGGGTCAGCCACCAACGGAGTGAATCTCTGGTCCTCTGATCTACTTGTATCGTCGGAGACAAGTCTGTATAATCCCCATTCCACTGACTGAGCATGCACAGTTGTAATGGTCTCAGATGAATTCGCGCAAAAGGAACTATGTCCTTTGCCGCGACCATCAAACCTATTACTTCCATGCACTGTGCTATGGAAGGAAGAAGAACAGAATGAAGTACTTGACAAGAGCTTAGAAGTTTTGATTTTCTGGCCTCTGTCAGAAAAATCCTCATTTCTAAGGAGTCTATTATTGTTCCCAAGAAGGGAACTCTTGTTGACGGAGATAGAGAACTTTTTTCTACGTTCACTTTCCACCCGTGAGATCTGAGAAAGGCCAGGACAATGTCCGTATGAGCCTTTGCTTGTGGTAGGGACGACGCTTGAATCAGTATGTCGTCCAAGTAAGGTACTACTGCAATGCCCCTTGGTCGTAGCACCGCTAGAAGGGACCCTAGTACCTTTGTGAAAATTCTTGGAGCAGTGGCTAATCCGAATGGAAGTGCCACAAACTGGTAATGCTTGTCCAGAAAGGCGAACCTTAGGAACCGATGATGTTCCTTGTGGATAGGAATATGTAGATACGCATCCTTTAAATCCACCGTGGTCATGAATTGACCTTCCTGGATGGAAGGAAGAATTGTCCGAATGGTTTCCATTTTGAACGATGGAACCTTGAGAAACTTGTTTAGGATCTTGAGATCTAAGATTGGTCTGAATGTTCCCTCTTTTTTGGGAACTATGAACAGATTGGAGTAGAATCCCATCCCTTGTTCTCCTAATGGAACAGGATGAATCACTCCCATTTTTAACAGGTCTTCTACACAATGTAAGAATGCCTGTCTTTTTATGTGGTCTGAAGACAATTGAGACCTGTGGAACCTCCCCCTTGGGGGAAGCTCCTTGAATTCCAGAAGATAACCTTGGGAGACTATTTCTAGCGCCCAAGGATCCAGAACATCTCTTGCCCAAGCCTGAGCGAAGAGAGAAAGTCTGCCCCCCACCAGATCCGGTCCCGGATCGGGGGCCAACATCTCATGCTGTCTTGGTAGCAGTGGCAGGTTTCTTGGCCTGCTTACCTTTGTCCCAGCCTTGCATTGGCCTCCAGGCTGGCTTGGTTTGAGAAGTATTACCCTCTTGCTTAGAGGATGTAGCACTTGGGGCTGGTCCGTTTCTGCGAAAGGGACGAAAATTTGGTTTATTTTTAGCCTTGAAAGACCTATCCTGAGGAAGGGCGTGGCCCTTACCCCCAGTGATATCAGAAATAATCTCTTTCAAGTCAGGGCCAAACAGCGTTTTCCCCTTGAAAGGTATGTTAAGCAATTTGTTCTTGGAAGACGCATCCGCTGACCAAGATTTTAGCCAAAGCGCTCTGCGCGCCACAATAGCAAACCCTGAATTTTTCGCCGCTAATCTAGCCAATTGCAAAGTGGCGTCTAAAGTAAAAGAGTTAGCCAATTTGAGAGCATGAATTCTGTCCATAATCTCCTCATAAGAAGAATCTTTATTGAGCGACTTTTCTAGTTCATCGAACCAGAAACACGCTGCTGTAGTGACAGGAACAATGCATGAAATTGGTTGTAGAAGGTAACCTTGCTGAACAAACATCTTTTTAAGCAAACCCTCTTATTTTTTATCCATAGGATCTTTGAAAGCACAACTATCTTCTATAGGGATAGTAGTGCGTTTGTTTAGAGTAGAAACCGCCCCCTCGACCTTGGGGACTGTCTGCCATAAGTCCTTTCTGGGGTCGACTATAGGAAACAATTTCTTAAATATAGGGGGAGGGACAAAAGGTATGCCGGGCCTTTCCCATTCTTTGTTTACAATGTCCGCCACCCGCTTGGGTATAGGAAAAGCTTCGGGGGGCCCCGGGACCTCTAGGAACTTGTCCATCTTACATAATTTCTCTGGAATGACCAAATTCTCACAATCATCCAGAGTAGATAACACCTCCTTAAGCAGAGCGCGGAGATGTTCCAATTTAAATTTGAATGTAATCACATCAGGTTCAGCTTGTTGAGAAATTTTCCCTGAATCTGAAATTTCTCCCTCAGACAAAACCTCCCTGGCCCCCTCAGACTGGTGTAGGGGCATTTCAGAACCATTATCATCAGCGTCCTCATGCTCTTCAGTATTTTCTAAAACAGAGCAGTCGCGCTTTCGCTGATAAGTGGGCATTTTGGCTAAAATGTTTTTGATAGAATTATCCATTACAGCCGTTAATTGTTGCATAGTAAGGAGTATTGGCGCACTAGATGTACTAGGGGCCTCCTGTGTGGGCAAGACTGGCGTAGACGAAGGAGGGGATGATGCAGTACCATGCTTACTCCCCTCACTTGAGGAATCATCTTGGGCATCATTTTCTCTAAATTTTGTGTCACATAAATCACATCTATTTAAATGAGAAGGAACCGTGGCTTCCTCACATACAGAACATAGTCTATCTGATAGTTCAGACATGTTAAACAGGCATAAACTTGATAACAAAGTACAAAAAACGTTTTAAAATAAAACCGTTACTGTCACTTTAAATTTTAAACTGAACACACTTTATTACTGAAAAAGTATGAAGGAATTGTTCAAAATTCACCAAAATTTCACCACAGTGTCTTAAAGCCTTAAAAGTATTGCACACCAAATTTGAAAGCTTTAACTCTTAAAATAACGGAACCGGAGCCATTTTTATATTTAACCCCTATACAGTCCCTGGTATCTGCTTTGCTGAGACCCAACCAAGCCCAAAGGGGAATACGATACCAAATGACGCCTTCAGTAAGCTTTTTCTATGTATCTGAGCTCCTCACACATGCATCTGCATGCCTTGCTTCCCAAAAACAACTGCGCAATAGAGGCGCGAAAATGAGGCTCTGCCTATGATTAGAGAAGGCCCCCAGTGAAAAAGGTGTCCAATACAGTGCCTGCCGGTTATTTTACATAATTCCCAAGAATAAAATAACTCCTCAAAGCTATGAAGTATTAAAAATGCTTATAAATCAATCGTTTTAGCCCAGAAAAATGTCTACCAGTCTTTAAAGCCCTTGTGAAGCCCTTTATTCTTATTTAATAAAAATGGCTTACCGGATCCCATAGGGAAAATGACAGCTTCCAGCATTACCAAGTCTTGTTAGAAATGTGTCATACCTCAAGCAGCAAAAGTCTGCTCACTGTTTCCCCCAACTGAAGTTAATTCCTCTCAACAGTCCTGTGTGGAAACAGCCATCGATTTTAGTAACGGTTGCTAAAATCATTTTCCTCTTACAAACAGAAATCTTCATCTCTTTTCTGTTTCAGAGTAAATAGTACATACCAGCACTATTTTAAAATAACAAACTCTTGATTGAAGAATAAAAACTACATTTAAACACCAAAAAACTCTAAGCCATCTCCGTGGAGATGTTGCCTGTACAACGGCAAAGAGAATGACTGGGGAAGGCGGAGCCTAGGAGGGATCATGTGACCAGCTTTGCTGGGCTCTTTGCCATTTCCTGTTGGGGAAGAGAATATCCCACAAGTAAGGATGACGCCGTGGACCGGACACACCTATGTTGGAGAAAAACACATCTGGATGGAGAGACCACTCCCACGGATGTAAAGTCTGATGGCTGAGATAATCCGCTTCCCAATTGTCTACACCTGGGATATGTAGCACAGAAATTAGACAAGATCTGAAATCCGCCCAAGAAAGTATTCGAGATACTTCTAACATAGCTAAGGGACTGTGAGTCCCACCCTGATAATTGACATATGCCACAGCTGTGATATTGTCTGTCTGAAAACAAATGAACGGTTCTCTCTTCAACAGAGAACAAGCCTGAAGAGCACTGAAAATTGCAAAACATTGATTGGAAACCCCTTTTGCTGTCAGAGAACACCAAATAGCTCCCCAACCTGAAAAGACTCGCATCTGTTGTGATCACAGTATAGGTTGGACGAACCAAAGAGGCCCCTAGAACTATACGATGGTGATGTAACCACCAAGTCAGAGATAGTCGAACATTGGGATTTAAGGAAATTAATTGTGATATCCTTGTATAATCCCTGCACCATTGATTCAGCATACAAAGCTGGAGAGGTCTCATATGAAAACGAGCAAAGGGAATTGCGTCAGATGCTGCAGTCATGAGACCTAAAACTCAGACAAGCTAAAACCAATTTAAATTGTCTCTTGTCTGTTAGAGACAGAGTCATGGACATTGAATCTATCTGGAAACCTAAAAAGGTGACCCTTGTCTGAGGAATCAAGGAACTTTTTGGTAAATTGATCCTCCAACCATGTCTTTGAAGAAACAACAGTAGTTGATTTGTGTGAGATTCTGCAGAAAGTAAAGACTGAGCAATTACCAAGATATCGTCCAAATAAGGAAACACTGCAACACCCCGCTCTCTGATAACAGAGAGTAGGACACCAAGAACCTTTGATAAGATTCCTAGAGCTGTCGCTAGGCCAAAAAGGAAGAGCAACAAATTAGTTATGCTTGTCTAAAAAAGAGAATCTCAGAAATTGAAAGCAATCTGGATGAATCGGAATATGAAGATATGCATACTGTAAGTCTATTGTGGGCATATAATGCCCTTGCTGAACAAAAAGCAGAATAGACCTTATAGACACCATTTTGAAAGTTTGTACTCTTACATATCGATTCAAAATGTTTATATCCAAAACTGGTCTGAATGAAATTACTTTCTTTGGGACAATGAATAGATTTGAATAAAACCCCAGACCCTGTTCCTGAAACGGAACTGGCATAATTACCCCAGATAACTCCAGGTCTGAAACACACTTCAGGAAAGCCTGAGCCTTTACTGGGTTTGCTGGAATGCATGAGAGAAAAAAACTTCTCACAGGCGGTCTTACTCTGAATCCTATTCTGTACCTGAGAGACAATATTCTGAATCCAATGATTTTGGACCGAATTGATCCAAACATCTTAGAAAAATCTTAATCTGCCCCCTACCAGCTGAGCTGGAATAAGAGCTGCACCTTCATGCGGACTTAGGGGCTGGCTTTGATCTCTTAAATGGCTTGGATTTATTCCAATTTGAAGAAGGCTTCCAATTGGAAACAGATTCCTTGGGGAAGAAATAGGTTTCTGTTCTATATTTAAGAACGAAAACGGTTAAAAGCTTTAGATTTACCATTAGATCTTATCTTGAGGCAAAAAAACTCCCTTCCCCCCAGTGACAGTTGAAATTATTTAATCCCACTGTGAACCCCATAATTGTTTTACCTTGGAAGGAAAGAAATAGCAATCTGGACTTAGAAGTCATATCAGCATTCCAATATTTAAGCCACAAACCTCTTCTAGCTAAAATAGCTATAGACAGTGATTTAACATCAATTTTGATGATATCATAAAAAGGCATCACAAATGAAAATATTAGCATGTTGAATCAAGTTAACAATGCTAGACAAATCATGATTCAAAACTTGTTGCGCTAAAGTTTCCAACCAAAAAGTTAAAGCAGCTGAAACATTTTCCAAAGAAATTGCAGGCCTAAGAAGAAGACCTGAAAATAAATAAGCTTTCCTTAGATAAGATTCAACTTTCCTATCTAAAGGATCTTTAAAAAAAATACTATCTTCCGTAGGAATAGCAGTACGTTTAGCAAGAGTAGAGATAGCCCCATCAATTTTGGGGATCTTTCCCCAAAACTCCAATCTAACTGCTGGCAAAGGATACAATTTTTTAAACCTTAAAGAAGGAATAAAAGAAGTACCAGGCCTATTTCATTCCTTAGAAATCATATCAGAAATAGCATCAGGAACTGAAAAAACCTCTGAAATAACCACAGGAGGTTTATAAACAGAATTTAAACATTTACTAGCTTTAATATAGAGAGGACTAGTCTCCTCAATATCCAATATAATCAACACTTCTTCAACAAAGAGCGAATGTACTCCATTTTAGATAAATAAGTAGATTTGTCAGTGTCAATATCTGAGGAGGGATCTTCTGAATCAGATAGATCCTCATCAGAGGAGGATAATTCAGTATGTTGTCGGTCATTTGAAATTTAATCAACTTTCTGAGAAGTTTAAAAAGGAAATTTATGCTTACCTGATAAATGTATTTCTTTTACGATATGACAAGTCCATGGATTTCATCCTTACTTATGGGATTACGCCTCCTGGTCAGCAGGAAGTGGCAAAGAGCACCACAGCAGAGCTGTATATATAGCTCCTCCCTTCCCTCCCACTCCAGTCATTCAACCGAAGTTAGGAAGAGAAAGGAAAAGCCAAAGGTGCAGAGGTGACTGAAGTGTAACAAAAAAACAAGTAAATACCTGTCTTAGAAATTAAATGTCTCTCACGCATTCCAGCAAACCCAGTAAAGGCTCAGGCTTTCCTGAAGTGCGTTTCAGACCTGGAGTTATCTGGGGTAATTATGCCAGTTCCGTTTCAGGAACAGGGTCTGGGGTTTTATTCAAATCTATTCATTGTCCCAAAGAAAGTAATTTCATTCAGACCAGTTTTGGATCTAAACATTTTGAATCGATATGTAAGAGTACAAACTTTCAAAATGGTGTCTATAAGGTCTATTCTGCTTTTTGTTCAGCAAGGGCATTATATGCCCACAATAGACTTACAGTATGCATATCTTCATATTCCGATTCATCCAGATTGCTTTCAATTTCTGAGATTCTCTTTTTTAGACAAGCATAACTAATTTGTTGCTCTTCCTTTTTGGTCTAGCGACAGCTCTAGGAATCTTATCAAAGGTTCTTGGTGTCCAGAAGAGGGTCCGAAGTCTTACTCCTATCCGGGCGATGTCTTCATCCAAGCGGGGGCTGAAGAAGTCCATCATCCGGCTGAAGTCTTCATCCAAGCAGGGGCTGAAGAGGTCCATCATCCGGCTGAAGTCTTCTATCAAGCGGCATCTTCAATTTTCTTTCTTCCGGCTCCATCTTCATCCCGCCGACGCGGAACATCCATCCTGGCCGACGACTTCCCGACGAATGACGATTCCTTTAAGCGACGTCAACCAAGATGGCGTTCCTCGAATTCCGATTGGCTGATAGGATTCTATCAGCCAATTGGAATTAAGGTAGGAAAATTCTGATTGGCTGATTGAATCAGCCAATCAGATTCAAGTTCAATCCGATTGGCTGATTGGATCAGCCAATCAGATTGAGCTTGCATTCTATTGGCTGATCGGAACAACCAATAGAATGCGAGCTCAATCTGATTGGCTGATTGGATCAGCCAATCGGATTGAACTTGAATCTGATTGGCTGATTCCATCAGCCAATCAGAATTTTCCTACCTTAATTCCGATTGGCTGATAGAATCCTATCAGCCAATCGGAATTCGAGGGACGCCATCTTGGATGACGTCCCTTAAAGGAATCGTCATTCGTCAGGAAGTTGTCGGCCAGGATGGATGTTCCGCGTCGGCGGGATGAAGATGGAGCCGGAAGAAAGAAGACTGAAGATGCCGCTTGATAGAAGACTTCAGCCGGATGATGGACCTCTTCAGCCCCCGCATGGATGAAGACTTCAGTCGGATGATGGACCTCTTCATCCCGATGATGGACCTCTTCAGCCCCCGCTTGGATGAAGACTTCAGCCGGATGATGAACCTCTTCAGCCGGATGATGGACCTCTTCAGCCCGATGATGGACCTCTTCAGCCCGATGATGGACCTCTTCAGGCCCCGCTTGGTTGAAGACATTGCCCGGATAGGAGGAAGACTTCGGACCCTCTTCTGGACGGATCGGTGATACCCGGCGTGGTGAAGATAAGGTAGGAAGATCTTCAGGGGCTTAGTGTTAGGTTTATTTAAGGGGGGTTTGGGTTAGATTAGGGGTATGTGGGTGGTGGGTTGTAATGTTGGGGGGGTATTGTATGGGTTTTTTTACAGGCAAAAGAGCAGAATTCTTTGGGGCATGCCCCGCAAAAAGCCCTTTTAAGGGCTGGTAAGGTAAAAGAGCTTTTCAATTTTTATTTTAGAATAGGGTAAGGCATTTTTTTTATTTTGGGGGGCTTTGTTATTTTATTAGGGGGCTTAGAGTAGGTGTAATTAGCTTAAAATTGTTGTAATATTTTTATAATGTTTATAAATTATTTTTTTATTTTTTGTAACTTAGTTCTTTTTTTATTTTTTATACTTTAGTTAGTTTATTTAATTGTATTTATTTGTAGGTATTTGTATGTAATTAATTTATTGATAGTGTAGTGTTAGGTTTAATTGTAATTTAGGTTAGGATTTATTTTACAGGTAATTTTGTAATTATTTTAACTAGGTAGCTATTAAATAGTTATTAACTATTTAATAGCTATTGTACCTGGTTAAAATAAATACAAAGTTGCCTGTAAAATAAATATAAATCCTAAAATAGCTACAATAACATAATTTATGCTTACCTGATAAATTCCTTTCTCCTGTAGTGTAGTCAGTCCACGGGTCATCCATTACTTATGGGATTATGTCTCCTCCCTAACAGGAAGTGCAAGAGGATCACCCAAGCAGAGCTGCTATATAGCTCCTCCCCTCTACGTCATACCCAGTCAATCGACCGAAAACCAAACGAGAAAGGAGAAACTATAGGGTGCAGTGGTGACTGGAGTATAATTTAAAATTTAGACCTGCCATAAAAACAGGGCGGGCCGTGGACTGACTACACTACAGGAGAAAGGAATTTATCAGGTAAGCATAAATTATGTTTTCTCCTGTTAAGTGTAGTCAGTCCACGGGTCATCCATTACTTATGGGATACCAATACCAAAGCTAAAAGTACACGGATGACGGGAGGGACAGGCAGGCTCTTTACACGGAAGGAACCACTGCCTGAAGAACCTTTCTCCCAAAAACAGCCTCCGAAGAAGCAAAAGTGTCAAATTTGTAAAATTTCGAAAAGGTGTGAAGTGAAGACCAAGTTGCAGCCTTGCAAATCTGTTCAACAGAGGCCTCATTTTTAAAGGCCCAGGTGGAAGCCACAGCTCTAGTAGAATGAGCTGTAATACTTTCAGGAGGCTGCTGTCCAGCAGTCTCATAGGCTAAACGTATTATGCTACGAAGCCAGAAAGATAGAGAGGTGGCCGAAGCTTTGTGACCTCTCCTCTGTCCAGAATAAACGACAAACAGGGAAGAAGTTTGGCGAAAATCTTTAGTTGCCTGCAAATAAAATTTCAGGGCACGGACGACGTCCAGATTGTGCAGAAGTCGTTCCTTCTTTGAAGAAGGGTTAGGGCACAATGATGGAACAACAATCTCTTGATTGATATTCCTGTTAGTGACTACCTTAGGTAAGAACCCAGGTTTAGTACGCAGAACTACCTTGTCTGAATGAAAAATCAGGTAAGGAGAATCACAATGTAAGGCCGATAACTCAGAGACTCTTCGAGCCGAGGAAATAGCCATCAAAAACAGAACTTTCCAAGATAACAGCTTGATATCAATGGAATGAAGGGGTTCAAACGGAACACCCTGTAAAACGTTAAGAACTAAATTTAAGCTCCACGGCGGAGCAACAGTTTTAAACACAGGTTTAATCCTGGCCAAAGCCTGACAAAAAGCCTGAACGTCTGGAACTTCTGACAGACGTTTGTGTAAAAGGATGGACAGAGCTGAGATCTGTCCCTTTAAAGAACTAGCAGATAAACCCTTTTCTAAACCTTCTTGTAGAAAAGACAATATCCTAGGAATCCTAACCTTACTCCATGAGTACCTCTTGGATTCGCACCAATGCATTTACGCCAAATTTTATGGTAAATTTTCCTGGTAACAGGTTTCCTAGCCTGTATTAAGGTATCAATCACTGACTCCGAGAATCCACGCTTAGATAGAATCAAGCGTTCAATCTCCATGCAGTCAGTCTCAGAGAAACTAGATTTGGATGTTTGAAAGGCCCCTGAATCAGAAGGTCCTGTCTCAGAGGCAGAGACCATGGTGGACAGGACGACATGTCCACTAGATCTGCATACCAGGTCCTGCGTGGCCACGCAGGCGTTATTAGAATCACCGATGCTCTCTCCTGTTTGATTCTGGCAATCAATCGAGGAAGCATCGGGAAGGATGGAAACACATAAGCCATGTTGAAGACCCAAGGTGCTGTCAGAGCATCTATAAGCACCGCTCCCGGGTCCCTGGACCTGGATCCGTACCAAGGAAGTTTGGCGTTCTGGCGAGACGCCATGAGATCCAGATCTGGTTTGCCCCAACGCCGAAGCAGTTGGGCAAATACCTCCGGATGAAGTTCCCACTCCCCCGGATGAAAAGTCTGGCGACTTAGGAAATCCGCCTCCCAGTTCTCCACTCCTGGGATGTGGATCGCTGATAGATGGCAAGAGTGAGACTCTGCCCAGCGAATTATCTTTGAGACTTCCATCATCGCTAGGGAACTCCTTGTCCCTCCCTGATGGTTGATGTAAGCCACAGTCGTGATGTTGTCCGACTGGAACCTGATGAACCTCAGAGTTGCTAACTGAGGCCAAGCCAGAAGAGCATTGAAAACCGCTCTTAATTCCAGAATGTTTATTGGAAGGAGTTTCTCCTCCTGAGTCCATGATCCCTGAGCCTTCAGGGAATTCCAGACAGCGCCCCAACCTAGCAGGCTGGCGTCTGTTGTTACTATCGTCCAATCTGGCCTGCTGAAGGGCATCCCCATGGACAGATGTGGCCGAGAAAGCCACCATAGAAGAGAATCTCTGGTCTCTTGATCCAGATTCAGCATAGGGGACAAATCTGAGTAATCCCCATTCCACTGACCTAGCATGCATAATTGCAGTGGTCTGAGATGCAGGCGTGCAAAAGGAACTATGTCCATTGCCGCTACCATTAAGCCGATTACCTCCATGCATTGAGCCACTGACGGGCGTTGAATGGAATGAAGGACACGGCAAGCGTTTTGAAGTTTCGTTGACCTGGTCTCTGTCAGGTAAATTTTCATTTCTACAGAATCTATAAGAGTCCCCAAGAAAGGAACTCTTGTGAGTGGCAATAGAGAACTCTTTTCTACGTTCACCTTCCACCCATGCGACCTTAGAAATGCCAGAACTAACTCTGTATGAGACTTGGCAGTTTGGAAACTTGACGCTTGTATCAGAATGTCGTCTAGGTACGGAGCTACCGATATTCCTCGCGGTCTTAGTACCGCCAGAAGAGAGCCCAGAACCTTTGTAAAGATTCTTGGAGCTGTAGCTAACCCGAAGGGAAGAGCTACAAACTGGTAATGCCTGTTTAGGAAGGCAAACCTTAGGTACCGATAATGATCTTTGTGAATCGGTATGTGAAGGTAGGCATCTTTTAAATCCACTGTGGTCATGTACTGACCCTTTTGGATCATAGGTAAGATTGTCCGAATAGTTTCCATTTTGAACGATGGAACTCTTAGGAATTTGTTTAGTATCTTTAAATCCAAGATTGGTCTGAAGGTTCCCTCTTTTTTGGGAACCACAAACAGATTTGAATAAAACCCTTGTCCTTGTTCCGACCGTGGAACCGGATGGATCACTCCCATTATTAAAAGGTCTTGTACACAGCGTAGAAACGCTTCTTTCTTTATCTGGTTTGCTGACAACCTTGAAAGATGAAATCTCCCTTTTGGAGGAGAAGCTTTGAAGTCCAGAAGATATCCCTGAGATATGATCTCTAACGCCCAGGGATCCTGGACATCTCTTGCCCAAGCCTGGGCGAAGAGAGAAAGTCTGCCCCCCACTAGATCCGTTTGCGGATCGGGGGCCCTCACTTCAGGCTGTCTTAGGGGCGGCAGCAGGCTTTCTGGCCTGCTTGCCCTTGTTCCAGGACTGGTTAGGTTTCCAGCCCTGTCTGTAGCGAGCAACAGTTCCTTCCTGTTTTGGAGCGGAGGAAGTTGATGCTGCTCCTGCCTTGAAGTTACGAAAGGCACGAAAATTAGACTCTTTAGCCCTTGGTCTGGCTCTGTCTTGAGGCAGGGCATGGCCCTTACCTCCAGTAATGTCAGCGATAATCTCTTTCAAACCGGGCCCGAATAATGTTTGCCCTTTGAAAGGTATGTTAAGCAATTTAGATTTAGAAGTCACATCGGCTGACCAGGATTTAAGCCACAGTGCTCTGCGCGCTTGAATGGCGAATCCGGAGTTCTTAGCCGTAAGCTTAGTTAAGTGTACTACGGCATCAGAAATAAATGAATTAGCTAGCTTAAGGACTCTAAGCTTGTCTATAATTTCATCCAATGGAACTGAGCTAATGGTCTCTTCCAGAGACTCAAACCAGAATGCCGCCGCAGCCGGGACAGGCGCAATGCATGCAAGGGGTTGTAATATAAAACCTTGTTGAGTAAACATTTTCTTAAGGTAACCCTCTAACTTTTTATCCATTGGATCTGAAAAAGCACAGCTATCCTCCACCGGGATAGTGGTGCGCTTAGCCAGAGTAGAAACTGCTCCCTCCACCTTAGGGACCGTCTGCCATAAGTCCCGTGTGGTGGCGTCTATTGGAAACATTTTTCTAAATATAGGAGGGGGGGAAAAGGGCACACCAGGCCTATCCCACTCCTTGGTAATAATCTCTGTAAGCCTCTTAGGTATAGGAAAAACGTCAGTACACACCGGTACCGCATAGTATCTATCCAGCCTACATAATTTCTCTGGAATTGCAACCGTGTTACAATCATTCAGAGCCGCTAATACCTCCCCTAGTAATACACGGAGGTTCTCAAGCTTAAACTTAAAATTTGAAATGTCTGAGTCCAGTTTATTTGGATCAGATCCGTCACCCACAGAATGAAGCTCTCCGTCTTCATGTTCTGCCAATTGTGACGCAGTATCAGACATGGCTCTAATATTATCAGCGTACTCTGTTCTCACCCCAGGTCGCGTTTACCCCTAAGTTCTGGCAATTTAGATAATACTTCAGTCATAACATTAGCCATGTCTTGCAAAGTGATTTGTAAGGGCCGCCCTGATGTACTTGGCGCCACAATATCACGCACCTCCTGAGCGGGAGACGAAGGTAATGACACGTGAGGAGAGTTAGTCGGCATAACTTCCCCCTCGTTGTCTGGTGAAATTTTCTTTACATGTACAGATTGGCTTTTATTCAAAGTAGCATCAATGCAATTAGTACACAAATTTCTATTGGGCTCCACATTGGCCTTTAAACATATTGCACAAAGAGAATCCCCTGTGTCAGACATGTTTAAACAAACTAGCAATTAGACTAGCAAGCTTGGAAAATCTTTTCAAATAAGTTTACAAGCAATATAAAAAACGATACTGTGCCTTTAAGAAGCACACAAAACGTCACAGTTGAAATAACAATGAAGCAATTAGTTATAGCAACCAAATTTTCACAGTAAATGCATAAAATTAGCAAAGGATTGCACCCACCAGCAAATGGATGATTAACCCCTTAGTAACCCAAAAACGGATAACAATTTAAAATAAACGTTTTTATCACAGTCAAAGCACAATCTCACAGGTCTGCTGTGAGTGATTACCTCCCTCAAAACAAGTTTTGGAGACCCCTGGGCTCTGTAGAGACATCCTGGATCGTGGAGGAATAAATAGGAAGACTATGACTGAATTTTTACTGCGCAATAAAGCGCCAAAATAGGCCCCTCCCACTCATAATACAACAGTGGGGAAGCTCAGTAAACTGATTTTATTCAAAAATAAACGACAGCCAAGTGGAAAAATAATGCCCATAAAGTTTTATCACCAAGTACCTCAGAGAAAAAAAACGATTAACATGCCAGTAAACGTTTTAAATGTAAAATTAAGAAATGTTATTAAAAAGCCTGCTGCTAGTCGCTTTCACTGCAGTAGAGGCTTAAATATAAGTTAGATGTATACAGTATTTTCTTAGTGAAGTTCCATTCCCTAGAAATACCTCAGTGTAAACATACATACATATCAGCCTGATACCAGTCGCTATTACTGCATTTAAGGCTGCACTTACATTACATCGGTATCAGCAGTATTTTCTCAGTCAATTCCATTCCTTAGAAAATAATATACTGCAACATACCTCCTTGCAGGTGAACCCTGCGCGCTGTCCCCTGTTCTGAAGTACCTCACTCCTCAGAATGGCCGAGAAACAGCAAGTGGATCTTAGTTACGACCGCTAAGATCATATACAAACTCAGGTAGATTCTTCTTCTAATACTGCCTGAGAAAAAACAACACACTCCGGTGCTGTTTAAAATAACAAACTTTTGATTGAAGAAATAAAAACTAAGTATAACAACCACAGTCCTCTCACACGTCCTATCTATTAGTTAGGTGCAAGAGAATGACTGGGTATGACGTAGAGGGGAGGAGCTATATAGCAGCTCTGCTTGGGTGATCCTCTTGCACTTCCTGTTAGGGAGGAGACATAATCCCATAAGTAATGGATGACCCGTGGACTGACTACACTTAACAGGAGAAATAATTATTATTTATATTGTAGCTATATTAGGGTTTATTTTACAGGTAAGTATTTAGCTTTAAATACGAATAATTTATTTAATAAGATTTATTTTATTTCGTTAGATAAAAATTATATTTAACTTAGGGGGGTGTTAGGGTTAGACTTAGCTTTAGGGGTTAATACATTTATTAGAGTAGCGGCGAGGTCCGGTCGGCAGATTAGGGGTTAATACTTAAAGTTAGGTGTCGGCGATGTTAGGGAGGGCAGATTAGGGGTTAATACTATTTATTATAGGGTTTTTGAGGCGGGAGTGAGGCGGATTAGGGGTTAATAATTGTAGGTAGGTGGCGGCGACGTTGGGGGCGGCAGATTAGGGGTTAATAAATATAATATAGGGGTCGGCGGTGTTAGGGGCAGCAGATTAGGGGTACATAGGGATAACGTAGGTTGCGGCGGTGTACGGAGCAGCAGATTAGGGGTTAATAATAAAATGCAGGGGTCAGCGATAGCGGGGGCGGCAGATTAGGGGTTAATGAGTGTAAGGTTAGGGGTGTTTAGACTCGGGGTTCATGTTAGGGTGTTAGGTGCAGACTTAGGAAGTGTTTCCCCATAGGAAACAATGGGGCTGCGTTAGGAGCTGAACGCTGCTTTTTTGCAGATGTTTTTTTTCAGCTCAAACGGCCCCATTGTTTCCTATGGGGGAATCGTGCACGAGCACGTTTTTGAAGCTGGCCGCGTCCGTAAGCACCGCTGGTATTTAGAGTTGCAGTGGCGGTAAATTATGCTCTACGCTCCCTTTTTGGAGCCTAACGCAGCCCTTCAGAGAACTCTAAATACCAGTGTTGTTTAAAAGGTGCGGGGGAAAAAAACACACGTAGCTAACGCACCCCTTTGGCCGCAGAACTCTAAATCTAGCCGCAAGGTAATCAAGGATGGATGTACTTTAAAGACGGATATATTTAGAAAGAGCACTGACCACAACAATTTGTTGCATTATGATAGAACTCATTCTCCATCCTTGATTAAAGGGACAGTCAACCATAGAATTGTTGTTGTTTTAAAAGATAGATAATTCCTTTATTACTCATTCCCCAGTTTTGCATAACCAACACAGTTATATTAATGTACTTTTTACCTTTGTGATTACCTTGTATCTAGGAACCTTCTTCCAGCCCCTTGATCACATGACTGTGACTGTTTATTATCTATTGTCTTAAATTTAGCATTGTATTGTGCTAGATCTTAAAAACCTTTCTGTGCCTGAACACAGTGTTATCTATATAGCCCACGTGTACTTTCTGTCTCTTTGTGTTGAAAAGAGATTTAAAAAGCATGTGATAAGAGGCAGCCCTCAAAGGCGTAGAAATTAGCATATGAGCCTACCTATGTTTAGTTTAAACTAAGAATACCAAGAGAAAACATAATTTATACTTACCTGATAAATTCCTTTCTCCTGTAGTGTGGTCAGTCCACGGGTCATCATTACTTCTGGGATATTAACTCCTCCCCAACAGGAAGTGCAAGAGGATCACCCAAGCAGAGCTGCTATATAGCTCCTCCCCTCTACGTCACACCCGGTCATTCGACCGAGAACCAACGAGAAAGGAGAAGCTAAAGGGTGCAGTGGTGACTGGAGTATAATTTAAAAATTTAGACCTGCCATAAAAAACAGGGCGGGCAGTGGACTGACCACACTACAGGAGAAAGGAATTTATCAGGTAAGCATAAATTATGTTTTCTCCTGTTAAGTGTGGTCAGTCCACGGGTCATCATTACTTCTGGGATACCAATACCAAAGCTAAAGTACACGGATGACGGGAGGGACAGGCAGGATCTTTATACGGAAGGAACCACTGCCTGAAGAACCTTTCTCCCAAAAACAGCCTCCGAAGAAGCAAAAGTGTCAAATTTGTAAAATTTGGAAAAAGTATGAAGAGAAGACCAAGTTGCAGCCTTGCAAATCTGTTCAACAGAGGCCTCATTCTTAAAGGCCCAAGTGGAAGCCACGGCTCTAGTAGAATGAGCTGTAATTCTTTCAGGAGGCTGCTGTCCAGCAGTCTCATAAGCTAAACGTATTATGCTACGAAGCCAAAAAGAGAGAGAGGTAGCAGAAGCTTTTTGACCTCTCCTCTGTCCAGAATAAACGACAAACAGGGAAGAAGTTTGTCGAAAATCTTTAGTTGCCTGTAAATAAAATTTCAGGGCACGGACTACATCTAGATTGTGTAGAAGTCGTTCCTTCTTTGAAGAAGGATTAGGACACAATGATGGAACAACAATCTCTTGATTGATATTCCTGTTAGTGACCACCTTAGGTAAGAACCCAGGTTTAGTACGCAGAACTACCTTGTCTGAATGAAAAATCAGATAAGGAGAATCACAATGTAAGGCCGATAACTCAGAGACTCTTCGAGCCGAGGAAATAGCCATTAAAAACAGAACTTTCCAAGATAACAATTTGATATCAATGGAATGAAGGGGTTCAAACGGAACACCCTGTAAAACGTTAAGAACTAAGTTTAAACTCCATGGTGGAGCAACAGTTTTAAACACAGGCTTAATCCTGGCCAAAGCCTGACAAAAAGCCTGAACGTCTGGAACTTCTGACAGACGTTTGTGTAAAAGAATGGACAGAGCTGAAATCTGTCCCTTTAAGGAACTAGCGGATAAACCCTTTTCTAAACCTTTTTGTAGAAAAGACAATATCCTAGGAATCCTAACCTTACTCCATGAGTAACTCTTGGATTCGCACCAATGTAAGTATTTACGCCATATTTTATGGTAAATCTTTCTGGTAACAGTCTTCCTAGCCTGTATTAAGGTATCAATTACTGACTCAGAAAATCCACGTTTTGATAAAATCAAGCGTTCAATTTCCAAGCAGTCAGCTTCAGAGAAATTAGATTTTGATGTTTGAAGGGACCCTGGATCAGAAGGCCCTGTCTCAGAGGCAGAGACCAAGGTGGACAGGATGACATGTCCACTAGATCTGCATACCAGGTCCTGCGTGGCCACGCAGGCGCTATTAGAATCACCGATGCTCTCTCCTGTTTGATCCTGGCAATCAATCGAGGAAGGATCGGGAAGGGTGGAAACACATAAGCCATCCCGAAGGTCCAAGGTGCTGTCAAAGCATCTACCAGGACCGCTCCCGGATCCCTGGATCTGGACCCGTAACAAGGAAGCTTGGCGTTCTGTTGAGACGCCATGAGATCTATCTCTGGTTTGCCCCAACGTCGAAGTATTTGGGCAAAGACCTCCGGATGAAGTTCCCACTCCCCCGGATGAAAAGTCTGACGACTTAGGAAATCCGCCTCCCAGTTCTCCACTCCCGGGATGTGGATTGCTGACAGGTGGCAAGATTGAGACTCTGCCCAGCGAATTATCTTTGATACTTCCATCATCGCTAGGGAGCTTCTTGTCCCTCCTTGATGGTTGATGTAAGCTACAGTCGTGATGTTGTCCGACTGAAACCTGATGAACCCCCGAGTTGATAACTGGGGCCAAGCCAGAAGGGCATTGAGAACTGCTCTCAATTCCAGAATGTTTATTGGAAGGAGACTCTCCTCCTGAGTCCATGATCCCTGAGCCTTCAGAGAATTCCAGACAGCGCCCCAACCTAGTAGGCTGGCGTCTGTTGTTACAATTGTCCAATCTGGCCTGCTGAATGGCATCCCCCTGGACAGATGTGGCCGAGAAAGCCACCATAGAAGAGAATTTCTTGTCTCTTGATCCAGATTCAGAGTAGGGGACAAATCTGAGTAATCCCCATTCCACTGACTTAGCATGCACAATTGCAGCGGTCTGAGATGTAGGCGTGCAAAGGGTACTATGTCCATTGCCGCTACCATTAAGCCGATTACCTCCATGCATTGAGCCACTGACGGGTGTTGAATGGAATGAAGGACACGGCAAGCATTTTGAAGCTTTGTTAACCTGTCTTCTGTCAGGTAGATCTTCATTTCTACAGAATCTATAAGAGTCCCCAAGAAAGGAACTCTTGTGAGTGGAAAGAGAGAACTCTTCTTTTCGTTCACTTTCCACCCATGCGACCTTAGAAATGCCAGTACTGACTCTGTATGAGACTTGGCAGTTTGAAAGCTTGAAGCTTGTATCAGAATGTCGTCTAGGTACGGAGCTACCGAAATTCCTCGCGGTCTTAGTACCGCCAGAAGAGCGCCCAGAACCTTTGTGAAGATTCTTGGAGCCGTAGCCAATCCGAATGGAAGAGCTACAAACTGGTAATGCCTGTCTAGGAAGGCAAACCTTAGATACCGGTAATGATCTTTGTGAATCGGTATGTGAAGGTAAGCGTCCTTTAAATCCACTGTGGTCATGTACTGACCCTCTTGGATCATGGGTAGGATTGTCCGAATAGTTTCCATTTTGAACGATGGAACTCTTAGGAATTTGTTTAGGATCTTTAAATCCAAGATTGGTCTGAAGGTTCCTTCTTTCTTGGGAACCACAAACAGATTTGAGTAAAACCCCTGTCCGTGTTCCGACCGCGGAACCGGGTGGATCACTCCCATTAGTAAGAGATCTTGTACACAGCGTAGAAACACCTCTTTCTTTATTTTGTCTGTTGACAACCTTGAAAGATGAAATCTCCCTTTTGGGGGAGAGGTTTTGAAGTCCAGAAGATATCCCTGAGATATGATCTCTAAAGCCCAGGGATCCTGGACATCTCTTGCCCAAGCCTGGGCGAAGAGAGAAAGTCTGCCCCCCACTAGATCCGTTCCCGGATCGGGGGCCCTCGATTCATGCTGTCTTAGGGGCAGCAGCAGGTTTTCTGGCCTGCTTGCCCTTGTTCCAGGACTGGCTAGGTCTCCAGCCTTGGCTGTAGCGAGCAACAGCTCCTTCCTGTTTTGGAGCAGAGGAAGTTGATGCTGCTCCTGCCTTGAAATTACGAAAGGTACGAAAATTAGACTGTCTAGCCCTAGGTTTGGCTCTGTCTTGAGGCAGGGCATGGCCTTTACCTCCTGTAATGTCAGCGATAATTTCTTTCAAACCGGGCCCGAATAAGGTCTGCCCTTTGAAAGGTATGTTAAGTAATTTAGATTTAGAAGTAACATCAGCTGACCAGGATTTTAGCCACAGTGCTCTGCGTGCCTGAATGGCGAATCCGGAATTCTTAGCCGTAAGTTTAGTTAAATGTACTACGGCATCTGAAACAAATGAATTAGCTAGCTTAAGTGTTTTAAGCTTATTTGAAATCTCATCTATAGTTATTGAGTCAAGAGTTTCTTCCAGAGACTCGGACCAAAAAGCGTCCGCAGCCGTGACAGACGCAATACATGCAAGGGGTTGTAATATAAAACCTTGTTGAGCAAACATTTTCTTAAGGTAACCCTCTAATTTTTTATCCATTGGATCTGAAAAGGCACAGCTATCCTCCACCGGGATAGTGGTACGCTTAGCCAGAGTAGAAACCGCTCCCTCCACCTTAGGGACCGTCTGCCATAAGTCCCGTGTGGTGGCGTCTATTGGAAACATTTTTCTAAATACAGGAGGGGGGGAAAAGGGTACACCGGGCCTATCCCACTCCTTAGAAATTATCTCTGTAAGCCTCTTAGGTATAGGAAATACGTCAGTACTCGTCGGTACCGCATAGTATCTATCCAGCCTACATAATTTCTCTGGGATTGCAACAGTGTTACAATCATTCAGAGCCGCTAATACCTCCCCTAGCAGTACACGGAGGTTTTCTAGCTTAAACTTAAAGTTTGAAATGTCTGAATCCACTCTATTGGGATCAGCTCCGTCACCTGCAGATTGAAGCTCTCCGTCCTCATGTTCTGCAAATTGTGACGCAGTATCTGACATGGCCCTATTATTATCAGCGCACTCTGTTCTCACCCCAGAGTGATCTCGCTTACCTCTAAGTTCAGGTAATTTAGACAAAACTTCAGTCATAACATTAGCCATGTCCTGTAATGTGATCTGTAATGGCCGCCCTGAAGTACCCGGCGTTACAATATCACGCACCTCCCGAGCGGGAGATGCAGGTACTGACACGTGAGGCAAGTTAGTCGGCATAACTTTCCCCTCGTTGTTTGGTGAATGATGTTCAATTTGTACAGATTGACTTTTATTTAAAGTAGCATCAATGCAATTAGTACATAAATTTCTATTGGGCTCCACCTTGGCTTTAGCACATATAGCACAGAGATATTCCTCTGAGTCAGACATGTTTAACACACTAGCAATTAAACTAGCAAACTTGGAAATACTTTTCAACTCAATTTACAAGTAATATGAAAAACGTACTGTGCCTTTAAGAAGCACAGAAAAAAATTATGACAGTTGAGTAACAATGAACCGGAGAAACTATAAAATCAAATTTTTCCCGGTAAAAAATACAATTTAGCAAAGGATTGCCCCCATTAGCAATGGATAACTAACCCTTAAACAGCAGAAAAAATGTACAGAAAATAAACGTTTTTTATCACAGTCAAAGCACAATCTCACAGGTCTGCTGTGAGTGATTACCTCGCTCAAAATAATTTTTGAAGACCCTTGAGCTCTGTAGAGACGATCCGGATCATGCAGGGAAGAAAACAGACTTGTGACTGAATTTCTGATGCGTAGTAAAAGCGCCAAAATAGGCCCCTCCCCCTCACACATAACAGTGAGGGAGATCAGTAAACTGTCTTAGATTAAATAAAACGACAGCCAAGTGGAAAAACAGTGCCCAAAACAATTTTTCACCCAGTACCTCAGATAAATAAACGATTTAACATGCCAGCAAAACGTTTAACATCAAATAAAATGAAGTGTCATTAGAAAGCCTGCTGCTAGTCGTTCCCACTGCAAGTTAGGCTAAAAGTTTTATGCATACAGTATTAACCCAGTGAAGTGCCATTCCCCAGAATACTGAAGTGTAAATATACATACATGACAGCCTGATACCAGTTGCTACTACTGCATTTAAGGCTGAACTTACATTATATCGGTATTGGCAGTATTTTCTCAGTCAATTCCATTCCTCAGAAAATAATATACTGCTACATACCTCTTAGCAGGTGAACCTGCCCGCTGTCCCCTGATCTGAAGTTTACCTCACTCCTCAGAATGGCCGAGAACAGCAAAATGATCTTAACTACGCCGGCTAAAATCATACAAAAACTCAGGTAGATTCTTCTTCAAATTCTACCTGAGAAGGAACAACACACTCCGGTGCTGTTTTAAAATAACAAACTTTTGATTGAAGATATAAAAATCACCACAGTCCTCTCACACATCCTATCTATTAGTTGGGTGCAAGAGAATGACTGGGTGTGACGTAGAGGGGAGGAGCTATATAGCAGCTCTGCTTGGGTGATCCTCTTGCACTTCCTGTTGGGGAGGAGTTAATATCCCAGAAGTAATGATGACCTGTGGACTGACCACACTTAACAGGAGAAAAAAGCAAATTTGATGATAAAAGTAAATTGGAAAGTCAATTAAAATTAAAAGTCCTATCTGAATAATGAAAGTTTAATTTATACTTGACTGTCCCTTTAACTCACTTCCAAAGAGCCAGTTATTAAGGGTCAGACCGATTGTTTCAGATACTAATGTAATAAATGATAGGTTAAAGGTTATGGGTCAAAGATTCATTGAGAGAGGCTACCGACCACCTTTAATTCAGAAAGAAAACATAATTTATGCTTACCTGATAAATTTATTTCTCTTGTAGTGTATCCAGTCCACGGATCATCCATTACTTATGGGATATTCTCCTTCCCAACAGGAAGTTGCAAGAGGATCACCCACAGCAGAGCTGCTATATAGCTCCTCCCCTAACTGTCATATCCAGTCATTCGACCGAAAACAAACAGAGAAAGGAGAAACCATAGGGTGCAGTGGTGACTGTAGTTTAATTAAAATTTAGACCTGCCTTAAAAAGACAGGGCGGGCCGTGGACTGGATACACTACAAGAGAAATAAATTTATCAGGTAAGCATAAATTATGTTTTCTCTTGTTAAGTGTATCCAGTCCACGGATCATCCATTACTTATGGGATACCAATACCAAAGCTAAAGTACACGGATGATGGGAGGGACAAGGCAGGATTAAGCGGAAGGAACCACTGCCTGAAGAACCTTTCTCCCAAAAACAGCCTCCGAAGAAACAAAAGTATCAAATTTGGAAAATTTGGAAAAAGTGTGAAGCGAAGACCAAGTCGCGGCCTTGCAAATCTGTTCAACAGAGGCCTCATTTTTAAATTCCCAGGTGGAAGCCACAGCTCTAGTGGAATGAGCTGTAATCCTTTCAGGGGGCTGCTGTCCAGCAGTCTCATAGGCTAGGCGTATTATGCTCCGAAGCCAAAAGTAAAGAGAGGTTGCCAAAGCTTTTTGACCTCTCCTCTGTCCAGAGTAAACGACAAACAGGGTAGATGTTTGACGAAAATCTTTAGTAGCTTGTAAGTAAAACTTCAAGGCATGGACTACGTCCAGATTATGTAAAAGACGTTCCTTCTTTGAAGAAGGATTAGGACACAATGATGGAACAACAATCTCTTGATTGATATCCCTAGAAAAATATTAACTGCACATACCTTATTGCAGGAAAACCTGCACGCCATTCCCTCTCTGAAGTTACCTCACTCCTCAGAATATGTGAGAACAGCCATGGATCTTAGTTACTTCTGCTAAGATCATAGAAATCACAGGCAGATTCTTCTTTTAAATACTGCCTGAGATAAACAGTACACTCCGGCACCATTTAAAAATAACAAACTTTTGATTGAAGAATAAACTAAGTATAAAACACCACACTCCTCTTACGACCTCCATCTTGGTTGAGGCTTGCAAGAGAATGACTGGATATGACAGTTAGGGGAGGAGCTATATAGCAGCTCTGCTGTGGGTGATCCTCTTGCAACTTCCTGTTGGGAAGGAGAATATCCCATAAGTAATGGATGATCCGTGGACTGGATACACTTAACAAGAGAAATATTATCTGCATTAGCAACCCCTAGAGAAAATCTATTGCAAACTGGGAATAAGAAAAATAGGGTTGAAAAAGATAGTCGGCTAGCCTTAGTCTCTGAATATAATAATCTCAGTCCAGCAATACAAAGATAATAAAAAAACATTGGAGTATACTTTCACAATGTAACCCTAACATTCTAGAATTCCAAAGTCTGCCCATGCCAGCATATCGCCGCAGTAAAAATCTTCATGATCATCTGATAAAAGCGGATATAGGCCCTAAAACATCCATAACTCAAAGCTATATTACCACTAGCAATTCAGGCTCATTTTCATGTCTGAATTGCTCTTGCTGTGGCAACTTAATTAAAGGTTCTGCATTTTATCATTCTAGTAAGGGTAAAAAATATCATATTAAAGGGTATTATACCTGCAATACTACCTATGCTATTTATTTAATTAAATGCCCTTGTGGGTGGAGCTATGTTGGAGAGACAACCAGATCAGTACGTGACAGGATTATTGAGCATAAAAGCTCTATAAGGATAAAAAATCTTAAAGCACCAGTAGCCGAATTTTTTTTTAATAAAAATCATGCTATCAACCAGCTCCCATTCCAAATCATTGATCATGTTCCAAAACTGCGTAGAGGAGGAGATAGAGAGAAAATATTAAAGCAAAGAGAGGCATTGGTATGAATAAAGACTGGGACCTATCAGTATTTATTTAAGAGAAACAATAATAGCCGCTGTCTCTGTATGAGAAACAAAAATTGTTATTGTTTCTTTTATGGTTAGAATTCTATCTAAGTTATGTATTTTCTTCTAAGGTAATATTTTGAGATACTATATCTCTGATATAATATTAAAGATTAAATTTTATTATAGACAATGATCCCTTTTTATTAATATTAAATGAAGAAAAGAAAAGAAAATTATTTTTCATAGTCATTAAGGTAATGAACTGAGTAGATTAATGGTTCATTTTGTAAATAAAAATCTTTTGTAAGTAATTAATTGTTTTTAGCGCCACCTAGTGGTATATTGTTATATAAGGTGAAGGTATTCATTGTAATTATCAGCTTGAGAAAGGGATAGAGGTCCCGAAACGTTGCTGTTATCTCCCTGCTTGTTTCTAAATAAAGTGTTATGCTGTAAATCTCTCCTGTTCTTTGAATTACCTTTGTGGTCTTGGAAGTGGGCCTCTGAGACTTGCATATTTACCTGAGTGCTAGACTTTACCTGTGTTCAACTTATTACAAACCACAGCTGGAGATATAAGCTCCATAAGATTACAACAAATGTACTTAGCTTTGGTAGAACTGTTATCAGTCAGCAGGATTCCAACAGTGTTTTCTGAGACAGGATCAGATTGAGAAATCTTGCAAATGTAAAAGAAAAAACAACATATAAAGCAAAATTATCAATTTCCTTATATGACAGTTTCAGGAATGGGAAAAAAATGCAAAAGCATAGCCCTCTGATAGAGAAAAAAAGGCAAGAGGCATATAGGAATGGGGTTTAAATTATGAAAATATTTGGCGCCATTATCACAGAGCAATAATTCTTCAGAGGATTTTAGATTGGCATATAAACCAAAAGAACAAAGCCTGGGTTCAGTTAGAAAACAAGTTGATACCATCACAACCAATGAATAAACTGATTTGGACCCCAATAGAGGGTAGATTTGTAAACATTATGAGGTTCCCAATGATCATGCATATCTTTACGAACTGGGGAAAAATTATAACAGATTGTCCGTCTATATCTTCTATCCCGTCACCATTACTCCCGATTACCAATAATGCTGAGTTGCAGGGGGGACATATTCCTAGTCGGGTTAGTCAATTGAATTTACATCAATCTATACCGTTATATCTCTTCTTAAATAACGGGAAGCTCAAATCTCAACAGGAGTTGGGAGACCTGTCTGGTGGTACATATGGTAATTGGTTAAAATATTTACAATTACAGAACTTCATGGCTTTACATTCAGAAAAAGTAAAATTAACTAGGCAATTAACCTTATTTGAGAAAATCTGTTTTAATGAATCTTCAATTAGAAGTACGGTATCACTTAGTTATAAACTCCTTAACTCCTCAGATGACTTTATAAAACATAGGTTTATGCAAAAATGGGAAATGGAGACAGGGATACATATAGAAGATTCAGTCTGGAGGTCCATATGCGATAATGTAGCTAGATCTTCCTCTTCTTCCAACATCCAGGAGTTAAATTATAAAATACTTACCAGATGGTATTTGACGCCTGCTAGACTTCATAGCATATACCCAAATGCCTCCATTCATTGTTGGAGGGGGTGTGGGGGAATAGGAAACATGCAACATATATGGTGGGAGTGTCCCAGGGTGAAAGGTGCGTGGGGAATAATTTCAAGCTGTATTCAAAAGATCAGTGGGAAGATAGATTTTCAATTAGATATATTTACTGCCCTTTTGGGTAAACCCGTGAAAAATATTTGTAAAACAAAAGCTAAACTTATAACGTATGTTCTAAATGGAATGAAATCTTTACTGGCTAGAAATTGGAAAAAACATGGGTACCCGATAGGGAAATGTTGTTCACAAGAATTAATGAATTACTAATACTAGAAGAGTACACATATGTAAGATCCAATAGAGAAGAGATCTTTCAAGAAATACGTTTCCATTGGGAGGAATTTAAAAATGCCAACTCAAGTTAGGATTAAGAGCGTCCTAGGTAGGGTTAGGACCATAGGAGCGCAGGATATAAGGAAAGGTTTGGGGTAGGTGGGTTTTTTTGTTTTGTTTTTTTTTTTTCCGTGGCTGTTGTGGTTGTTTGGAGTGTAATAGATGTGTTGTGTTTTTTTTTCTTTTTTTGTTGAATGGATCCATAGAGCTAGCTGGCTCGGTAAAGTTCTATATGGTACAATTTAGAATTACTTAAGCTTTGTTAAGGAATGTTCTGGATATGTTTTAAAGGTCTGTATTATAATATGTATCATGAGTGTAATTAATAAAAAAAAAAAAAAAAAAAGACAATATTTGGCGCCAAGAATGACTCACAAACAGAGAAAATTTTGGGGCACTAACAAAATCCGGAAATGACACACTCGCGTCTTTGAAAACGCAACCTTGTGAAAGGATGAATTTGCGCCATCAAAGCGTAACTTTGCGCCAAAAGAAATCTTGCGCCAAAAATTACGCAATATAGTTTGGCATTTTGCGCCCTCGCAAGCCTAATTCTGCCCGCAAATTTAAAATGACAGTCAATTGCAAAAAGACTATACCCCAGGTAAGAAATACATTTTCCTAAAAAATGCATTTCCCAGATATAAAACTGACAGTCTGCAAAAGGAAATATACTGAAACCTGAATCATGGCAAATATAAGTACAACACATATATTTAGAACTTTATATAAATACATAAAGTGCCAAACCATAGCTGAGAGTGTCTTAAGTAAATGAAAACATACTTACCAAAAGACACCCATCCACATATAGCAGATAGCCAAACCAGTACTGAAACAGTTATCAATAGAGGTAATGGAATATGAGAGTATATCGTCGATCTGAAAAGGGAGGTAGGAGATGAATCTCTACGAACCAATAACAGAGAACCTATGAAATAGATCCCCGTGAGGAAAACCGTTGCATTCAATAGGTGATACTCCCTTCACATCCCTATGACGTTCACTGTACTCTGAGAGGAATCGGGCTTCAAAATACTGAGAAGCGCATATCAACGTAGAAATCTTAGCACAAACTTACTTCACCACCTCCATAGGAGGCAAAGTTTGTAAAACTGAATTGTGGGTGTGGTGAGGGGTGTATTTATAGGCATTTTGAGGTTTGGGAAACTTTGCCCCTCCTGGTAGGATTGTATATCCCATACGTCACTAGCTCATGGACTCTTGCCAATTACATGAAAGAAAAATATTTTGCTAAGAGGTGACGTTTTCACCTCTTAGCAAATAGCCGTGCGGTAAATCCGGCTCCCATGGGCGCCAAAACCAGATTTACCGCACTGCTATTGGCTAAGAGGTGAAAACGTCACCTCTTAGCAAAAAAAAATTTGGACCGTGGGCTGCCGTAGCAGCTAAGAACGGCGAACGGTTGAAACAAATAAAGGCACTTTCTGCATGAAGTATCTTATTGAATGAAAGTGCCCTTTATTTGTTTCAACAAAAAAACTTAGCATTTCAATAACACTATGGTAGACTTTCACTTTAAATAACTGATCTTGACAACATTTGTACAGCCTAAGAAGAAGAAAAAAAATTATTCAACTGAGAATCTGCATATGCAAATATAATCTAAACTATTTATTATATTCAGATCAAAACAAACCCAATTTTTTATTTCATGATTCAAATAAAGCAGGGGTTTTTAAAGTCTTAGGCTGTGGGCCTCTCCTCTTATGAAATTTACAAGACAGCGCCCCCACATAATAAATGTTACTTAATTTATTTTAAAGAAAATTATATTTATTTTTAGATTTAATTTGGGGAATTTACATCTGATCCAGCGTTCACACACAGCTCTCAAGTGCTGATTTTGCTCAACCAAATAAGTGCTTCACTCACGCTTCAATTTGCACTTTGTTACTCCTATTACTGATCAAGGCAGCAAATACAATGGAGTTCAACCTCAGTGCCTTTTTTTCACCTACAACCTGCCCTTTGCCTTACACCATCACAATATGGCAAGTGTAATTGTTTTGCCAAAGTCAGCGGCTGCTTGTGGTTTCCATAGGATAGTGTGAAGTGTCATTGCTCCTGCGCTTCCTCTTCATATTTTGAAAACCACTAAGATAAAGTACACAATTAAAAGAAAATATTTCCAACTTACTCCCGATATCAAATTTACTTAATTCAATTCTCATGGTATTCTTTGTTGCAGAGACTACCTAGGTAGGTAGTGTGCACATGTCTGAAGAACAATATTGCAGAAGTTTTGCAAGAATGCTTTTAAAGGAATAGTAAAAACCAAAAGTGTTATTGTTTAAAAAGATAGATAATCCCTTTATTTACCATACCCCAGTTTTGCATAACTAACTGTTATATTAATACACTTTTTACATCTGTGATTACCTTGTATCTAAGCCTCTGCAGACTGCCTCCTTATCTGAGATCTTTTGACAGACTTGCATTTCAGGCAATTAGTGCTGACTCTTAAATAACTTCACGTGCATGAGCACAATATTACCTATATGAAACACATGAACTAACACCCCCTAGCTGTGAAAAAAGGAAATTTATGCTTACCTGATAAATGTATTTCTTTTACGATATGACGAGTCCACGGATTTCATCCTTACTTATGGGATTACGCCTCCTGGTCAGCAGGAGGAGGCAAAGAGCTCCACAGCAGAGCTGCATATATAGCTCCTCCCTTCCCTCCCACTCCAGTTATTCGACAGAAGTTAGGAAGAGAAAGGAAAAGCCAAGGAACAGAGGCGACTGAAGTTTAACAAAAATAAAGACCTGTCTTACAAAATAACAGGGTGGGCCGTGGACTTGTCATATCGTAAAAGAAATAAATTTATCAGGTAAGCATAAATTTCCTTTTCTTTTACAAGATATGACGAGTCCACGGATTTCATCCTTACTTATGGGATACAATACCAAAGCTATAGGACACGGATGAAAGGGAGGGACAAGACAGGAACCTAAACGGAAGGCACCACAGCTTGAAGAACCTTTCTCCCAAAAACAGCCTTGGACGAGGCAAAAGTATAAAATTTGGAAAATTTGGAAAAAGTATGCAGCCTTGTAATTCTGTTCAACAGAAGCATTGTTTTTAAATGCCCATGAGGAAGCCACAGCTCTAGTGTAATGAGCCGTAATTCTTTTAGGAGGTTGCTGTCCAGCAGTCTCATATGCCAACCGGATGATACTCTTCAACCAGAAAGAAAGAGAGGTAGCCGTAGCTTTCTGACCCCTACGCTTTCCAGAAAAAACAACAAATAAAGAAGATGATTGACGAAAATCTTTAGTCGCCTGTAAGTAAAACTTCAAGGCACGAACCACGTCCAAATTATGTAACAGTCGCTCCTTCTTAGAAGAAGGATTAGGACACAAGGAAGGAACAACAATTTCCTGATTAAAGGGACACTGAACCCAAAAAAATGTCTTTCATGATTCAGATAGAGCATGCAATTTTAAGCAACTTTCTATTTTACTCCTATTATCAAATTGTCTTCATTCTCTTGGTATCTTTATTTGAAATACAAGAATGTAAGTTTAGATGCCGGCCCATTTTTGGTGAACAACCTGGGTTGTTCTTGCTGATTAGTGGATAAATTCATCCACCAATAAAAAAGTGCTGTTCAGAGGTCTGAAACAAAAAAAGGCTAAGACTTTAGATTTTTTTTCAAATAAAGATATCAAGAGAACAAAGAAAAAATAATAATAAGAGTAAATTACAAAGTTGCTTAAAATTGCATGCTCTATCTGAATCGCAAAAGAAAAAAAAATTAGGTTCAGTGTCCCCTTAATATTCTTATTAGAAACAACCTTAGGAAGAAAACCATGGTTGGTACGCAACACTACCTTATCCGCATGGAAAATAAGATAAGGAGAATTACATTGTAAAGCTCAGAAACTCTGCAAGCAGAAGAAATAGCAACCAAAAATAAAACTTTCCAAGATAATAACTTAATATCTATGGAGTGCATAGGTTCGAACGGAACCCCCTGAAGAACATTAAGAACTAAATTCAGACTCCAAGGAGCAATTGGTCTAAACACAGGCTTGATTATAGTCAGAGCCTGACAAAAAGATTGAACATCTGGAACATCTGCCAGGCGTTTATGTAGCAAAATAGACAAAGCAGAAATCTGCCCCTTTAAGGAACTTGCTGATAACCCTTTCTCCAAACCTTCTTGGAGAAAAGATAAAATCCTGGGAATCCTAACCCTACTCCATGAGTATCCCTTGGATTCGCACCAATAAAGATATTTATGCCATATCTTATGACCGAATCAGAGAACCCTTGCTTAGATAAAATCAAGCGTTCAATCTCCAAGCAGTCAGCTGCAGAGAAACTAGATTCGGATGATGGAAGGGCCCCAGAATGAGAAGGTCCTGCCTCAATGGAACCTTCCACGGCGGCAGAGAGGACATGTCCACCAGATCGGCATACCAAGTCCTGTGAGGCCACGCAGGAGCGATGAGAATCACCGAAGCCCTCTCCTGTTTGATCCGAGCAATCACTCGGGGAAGGAGAGCAAACGGTGGAAACACATAAGCTAGATTGAACGACCAAGGCACTGCCAAGGCATCTATCAGTTCGGCCTGAGGATCCCTGGACCTGAATCCGTATCTTGGAAGCTTGGCATTCTGATGAGACGCCATCAGATCCAATTCCGGTCTGCCCCACCTGAGAATCAGGGTGGCAAAGACCTTCAGGTGGAGTTCCCATTCCCCCGGATGAAACGTCTGTCTGCTCAAAAAATCCGCCTCCCAGTTGTCCACTCCTGGGATGTAGATTGCTGACAGATAACAAGAGTGAGCCTCCGCCCACCGAATTATCTTGGATACTTCTGTCATCGCTAAGGAACTCCTCGTTCCTCCCTGATGATTGATGTATGCTACAGTCGTGATGTTGTCCGACTGAAATCAGATGAATTTGGCCGAAGCCAACTGAGGCCAAGTTTGAAGCGCTTTGAATATTGCTCTCAATTCCAGAATATTGATTGGAAGTAGAGACTCTGACCGAGTCCACACACCCTAAGCCTTCAGGGAATTTCAGACTGCGCCCCATCCTAGTAGACTGGCGTCCGTTGTCACTATCACCCATGAGGGTCTGCGGAAGCATGTCCCCTGGGGAAGATGATCCGGCAACAGCCACCAAAGAAGAGAGTCTCTTGTCTCCTGATCCAGATCTATCTGAGGAGACAAATTTGCATAATCTCCATTCCACTGTCCGAGTATGCTCAGTTGTAGAGGTCTGAGATGAAAACGAGCAAAGGGAATGATGTCCATTTCCGCCACCATCAATCCAATTACCTCCATGCACTGAGCCACTGATGGCCGAGGATTGGACTGAAGGGCTCGGAATGTATTCAGAATCTTTAACTTTCTGACTTCCGTCAAGAAGATTTTCATGGACACAGAGTCTATTAGAGTTCCCAGGAAAGGAACCCTTGTCTGAGGGACTAGTGAACTCTTTTCTAGATTCACCTTCCACCTGTGAGTCCTTAGAAAAGACAGAACCGTGTCGGTATGAGACTTTGTTAGTTGATAAGACGATGCCTGGATCAGAATATCGTCCAGATAAGGCGCCACTGAGAACCACCAGCAGAGACCCTAGAACCTTTGTGAAGATCCTGGGTGCCGTGGCCAGCCCGAAAGGAAGAGCCACAAACTGAAAATGTTTGTCCAGGAAAGCAAACCTGAGAAACTGGTGATGATCTCTGTGGAAAGGAATGTGAAGATATGCATCCTTTAAGTCCACAGTAGTCCTATATTGACCCTCCTGGATCAATGGAAGAATTGTCCGAATCGTCTCCATCTTGAAGGACGGGACTCTGAGAAACTTGTTTAGACTCTTGAGATCTAAAATGGGTCTGAACGTTCCCTCTTTTTTGGGAACCACGAAAATATTTGAGTAAAACCCCTGCCCCTGTTCCTGCATTGGAACGGGACGAATTACTCCCATAATGGAGAGGTCTTTTACACAACATAAGAATGCCTCTCTTTTTATCTGGTCTACAGACAATCGTGAAAGAAGAAACCTTCCCCTTGGGAGGGAATTTTTAACTCCAGTTGATATCCCTGGGACACGATTTCTAGTGTCAAGGGATCCTGAACGTCTCTTATCCAAGTCTGGACAAAGAGAGAAAGTCTGCCCCCTACTAGATCCGGTCCCGGATTGGGGGCCGCCCCTTCATGCTGTCTTGGGAGCAGCAGCAGGCTTCTTGGGTTGTTTGCCCTTGTTCCAAGCCTGGTTGGGTCTCCAGACGGACTTGGCTTGTGCAAAGTTCCCTTCCTGTTTAGTGGAAGAGGAGTAGGGGACTCCCTTGAAATTTCGAAAGGAACGAAAATTACTCTGTCTACCCCTCTGCTTAGATGTTTTATCCTGCGGTAGGAGATGGCCCTTACCTATCGTAATGTCAGAAATAATCTCTTTCAAGTCAGGCCCGAATAGAGTCTTCCCCTTGAAAGGAATAGTCAAAAGCTTGGATTTAGAGGACACATCCGCGGACCAAGACTTTAACAATAAGGCTCTGCGCGCTAGAATGGCAAATCCTGCAGTCTTAGCCTCAACTTAGCGATCTGAAAAGCGGTGTCTGTGACAAAGGAATTAGCCAACTTTAGGGCCTTAATCCTATCCTTTATTTCCTCTAAGGAAGTCTCAGTCTTCAGAGATTCTTCCAAAGCATCAAACTAAAAGGCAGCCACAGTTGTAACTGGTACAATACAGGCCGTCGGTTGTTAGAGGAAACCTTGATGAACAAATAGCTTTTTTAGCAGACCCTCCAACTTTTTATCCATAGGGTCTTTGAAAGCACAACTGTCCTCAATAGGGATAGTTGTACCCTTAGCTAAGGTAGAAATAGCTCCCTCCACCTTAGGGACTGTTTGCCAAGAATCCCGTACGGTGTCAGCTATAGGGTACATTTTGTTGAAGATAGGGGAAGGGGAAAACGGGATACCCGGCCTTTCCCATTCCCGAGTGACAATCTCCGAAATTCTCTTAGGAACCGGAAAAGTATCTGAGTAAGCAGGGACGTCCAGATATCTGTCCATCTTACACAATTTCTCTGGAGGAATCACAATAGAGTCACAATCGTCCAGAGTCACTAAAACCTCCCGAGGTAACAGGCGGAGGTGTTCCAGCTTAAATCTAAAGGACATGACGTCCGAATCTGTCTGGGGCAATGCACTACCTGAGTCAGACAGTTCCCCCTCAGACAGAATCTCCTTACCCCCAATTCAGAGGTCTGGGAGGGTACATCAGAGATAGCCATCAAAGCATCAGAAGTTACAGGGACCCCCTGCGCTCCTGCCCTGCTACGTTTGCCTTGTAACACTGGCAACTTAGACAAAACCTCTGTGAGGGTAGATGACATAACTGCAGCCATATCCTGCAAAGTGAAAGAAGCAGACGCCGTAGAAGAACATGGCATAGCTTGTGCGAGCGTTAAAGGCTGTGACGCTTGGGGAGAAGATTGCGGCTTACCCTGAATCTCATTGGTTTGAGAACAATCTTTAGACATATCTTTATTAAAAAATATTTTCTCTTTACACTGTAAGGCTCTCTCAACACAATTGTCACATAGTGTGACAGGTGGTTCCACAATGGCATCCAAACACATAGGACACGTATTTTGTTCAAGGTCATCCATAATAACCTAAACAAAAAACCAAACTTGGTCAAATTTGAGCAAAAAAATATTTATTTATTTTTTATTTTTTTGTACTGTAAAAAAAAAAAATGATAACTTATATAGAATTATTGAGTTGAAATCCTATTTGCAAACCGAAATAAACACTAAGGCAGAGGGTTAATAACCCATGTGTACCAAATCTGTAAGTAATAGTACTGCTTTACTTTAGTACTATCTTTATTATTTTGGAAAAAAAACAGTCACCCTGCCGCAGCTCCACTGCGGCTCCTACCTTCCTGAACCACCAAACACCACCACGCTGCAGACCTAATTCACTTGAATCCCCACAAAAGCACTTAGCAACAGAAGCGATGCAGCCATCAGAGAAGGGATAGATGCGCTGTCAGAGCGCGCAAAATAAAGCCCCGCCAATCGTGGGCGTGATTCAAAGTAAAAGTTTTACCGCAAATGCCGACACAATAAAAATATAGCAGCCTTATGCAGGACAAATAACAGTGACCACCTGCTACAGACTAGTCATCCCCAAACCAGAGCCTTAAACACAAACATCCCCAGGGTCAGCCCAATGTACAGAGACTCCCTGCACACACACATCTCCCAGTGCCTCTAGCTCATGCATCCATGCTAGAATGTCTGGCCCATATTTTAAGTTAGATCCGGTCTGTTTCCTACCCTCTGGCAACCAAGACCGGCCACTTACACATACCCCAGTGCTCTTAGGAAAAATACCCTAATGTCTGGGGGAATTATAAAGGGAAACCCTCATTATATATACCGGGTCAGTACCGTTAATCTGAGATACCCAGAATAAAAACTGCACTTACCTCTATGCTGAGGATACAGCATGATTATTTTACAGTATCAAGAGGTCCAATCTTCCTCCTGAGGCCCTGTGAAAAAACATAATTTATGTAAGAACTTACCTGATAAATTCATTTCTTTCATATTAGCAAGAGTCCATGAGCTAGTGACGTATGGGATATACATTCCTACCAGGAGGGGCAAAGTTTCCCAAACCTCAAAATGCCTACAAATACACCCCTCACCACACCCACAAATCAGTTTAACGAATAGCCAAGAAGTGGGGTGATAAGAAAAAAGTGCGAAAGCATAAAAAATAAGGAATTGGAATAATTGTGCTTTATACAAAAAAATCATAACCATCACAAAAAGGGTGGGCCTCATGGACTCTTGCTAATATGAAAGAAATGAATTTATCAGGTAAGTTCTTACATAAATTATGTTTTCTTTCATGTAATTAGCAAGAGTCCATGAGCTAGTGACGTATGGGATAATGACTTTCCACGCAAGAGTCACTAGAGAGGGAGGGATAAAAATAAAGACAGCCAATTCCGCTGAAAAATAATCCACACCCAAAATAAAGTTTAAATTTTATGATGAAAAAAACTGAAATTATAAGCAGAAGATTCAAACTGAAACAGCTGCCTGAAGTACTTTTCTACCAAAAACAGCTTCAGAAGAAGAAAACACATCAAAATGGTAGAATTTAGTAAAAGTATGCAAAGAAGAACAAGTTGCTGCTTTGCAAATCTGATCATTCCTAAACGCCCAGGAAGTAGAAACTGACATAGTAGAATGAGCTGTAATCCTTTGAGGCGGAGTTTTACCCGACTCGACATAAGCATGATGAATTAAAGATTTCAACCAAGATGCCAAAGAAATGGCAGAGGCCTTCTGACCTTTCCTAGAACCGGAAAAGATAACAAATAGACTAGAAGTCTTTCGGAAATTCTTAGTAGCTTCAACATAATACTTCAAAGCTCTAACTACATCCAAAGAATGCAATGATTTCTCCTTAGAATTCTTAGGCTTAGGACATAATGAAGGAACCACAATTTCTCTACTAATGTTGTTGGAATTCACAACCTTAGGTAAAAATTCAAAAGAAGTTCGCAACACCGCCTTATCCTGGTGAAAAATCAGAAAAGGAGACTCACAAGAAAGAGCAGATAATTCAGAAACTCTTCTGGCAGAAGAGATGGCCAAATGGAACAAAACTTTCCAAGAAAGTAATTTAATGTCCAACGAATGCATAGGTTCAAACGGAGGAGCTTGAAGAGCCCCCAGAACCAAATTCAAACTCCAAGGAGGAGAAAATTGACTTAATGACAGGTTTTATACGAACCAAAGCTTGTACAAAACAATGAATATCAGGAAGATTAGCAATCTTTCTGTGAAAAAGAACAGAAAGAGCAGAGATTTGTCCTTTCAAGGAACTTGCAGACAAACCTTTCTCCAAACCATCCT
>NC_069505.1:590037887-590210745 GCF_027579735.1 Bombina bombina | reverse complement strand
TTGAGTAAAAACCCAGTCCTTGTTCTGCTGTTGGAACTGGGTGTATCACTCCCATTTTTAAAAGGTCTTCTACGCAATGTAAGAATGCCCGTCTCTTTATCTGGTCTAAAGACAAGCGAGACATGTGGAACCTTCCCTTTGGAGGAAGGTCCTTGAATTCTAGTAGATACCCCTGAGAGACAATTTCTAGTGCCCAGGGGTCCGGAACATCTCTTGCCCAAGTCTGAGCAAAGAGAGAAAGTCTGCCCCCTACTATATCCGGTCCCGGATCGGGGGCTAGCCCTTCATGCTGTCTTGGTAGCAGCAGCAGGCTTCTTGGCCTGTTTACCCTTGTTCCAGCCTTGCAATGGTTTCCATGCTGGTTTGGGCTGGGATGCTGTTACGGTTACCCTTAGTCTCGCTGAGAGATGGACCGCTTAGTAGCCTGGATCCCTATTGCTAAAGAGGGGAGAAGCTGCTTTCCATAGTATTCTATATGAGTCTCGCAAATATAGAATAATCTCCCTTAGCTGCAGTACAGCTAGGATACCCTTCTGCCCACAAAAACGAGTCAACGCTGCGATTGAGGGTCAAACAAGAACTCAGGACTGGGATGCCCAGCCTGCTTTTTATTAAGGTTACATGCACACAGGGCACTCCCAGGGGGAGAGGGGGGGGAAGCACAAAATCCCCCATCACACATTTAGATAGAGAGCACTGTCCTTTGACAGGCCACAATAGGATTACAGTACTTAAGATAACAAGTTTACAAGTTCATCTTATAAATTAGCAGTCTGGCTCCAGAGGTGATTAGACAATGGGATTTGTTATCACTAAACTTAGAGCTGAGGCCAGCAAACGTGTAATTAGACAATAGTTTCTAAAAGCTGAAAAAAAAAGAGTTAACTCTTTATGAAATGATACTTGTTATGGTTTTCTTGGAGCCCTTCTTAGGCGCTGGCTTGCTGGTTCAGGCATTGCTGCTGGGAAATAAGCTCTTCACAACAAAATAACTAATGCTTCTGTAACAGTGCTCCCTTTCTGTGGAACACTCTGGCAGACACGGTCTGACCCCTTTTCGGGGCAGACTAAGGCTGTCCAGACCGCTGGTTATGCGGGGCTGAGGTCGGTTTGTCTGGACAACCCGTCGGCGTTGCCATTCTGTTTCCCAGGTCTGTAAGTAATGGTGAAATTGAAGGGTTGCAACGATAAGCTCCAACGTAATAGCCTGCCGTTATCTCCAGAGACCCGGTTCAGCCACACCAACGGGTTATGGTCGGTGACCAGAGTGAACTCCTGACCATATAAATAGGGAGTCAATTTCTTTAATGCCCACACCAAAGCCAAACACTCCTTTTCGACCGCTGCATAGCTGACTTCGCGGGGCAGGAGCTTCCGGCTGATGTAGGCAACTGGATGCTCCCCTCCATCTTCGCCTACTTGGCTGAGGACGGCTCCCAGCCCGAACATGGAAGCATCTGTATGGACGATAAAACGTTTGTTAAGGGCTGGGGCCGCCAAGACAGGAGTGTTAATTAGAGCATTTTTGAGAGCCTGGAAAGCCGTTTCACAGTGGGGAGACCACAGGACCTGTCGAGGTAAGTTCTTCTTGGTCAAGTCAGTCAGGGGTTTGGCAAGTGTGCTGTAGTCTGGTACGAACCGTCTATAGTACCCTGCCGTGCCCAGGAAGGCTAGGACCTGAGTCTTAGTGATGGGGGTGGGCCAATTGGCGACAGCTTCTATTTTGGCCGGCTCTGGTCGCTGCTTTCCACACCCCACCCGGTGACCCAGGTACTGTACCTCGGCCATCCCAAAGTGGCATTTTTCTGGCTTCAGAGTCAGGCCAGCAGCCCGGATCTGATCCAGAACCATTCCCACATGAGCTAAGTGGTCCTCCCAGGACTCACTGTGGATCGCTATGTCGTCCAGGTAGGCGCAAGCAAAACTCTGGAAGCCATCCAGGAGCCTATCCACCAAGCGCTGGAATGTAGCTGGGGCATTCTTCATCCCAAACGGCATTACCCTAAACTGATATAAGCCGAATGGGGTGACGAATGCCGACTTGGGGATAGCCTCCGGGGCCAGGGGAATCTGCCAGTAACCTTTGCAGAGGTCAATAGTGGTCAGGTAATTTCCCCTGGCTATACGATCGAGTAGCTCGTCTACCCTGGGCATAGGGTAAGCGTCCGTCACGGTATTTTCATTGAGCCTCCGATAGTCTACGCAGAACCGGGTGGTCCCATCTTTCTTGGGCACCAAGACAACTGGGGAGGCCCAGGGACTATCGGAGGGCTCAATTACCCTGAGCTGGAGCATCTCATCGATCTCCTTCTTCATTCCTGTCCTAACTGCTTCGGGGATTCGGTACGGAGCCTGGCGCAAGGGAGCTTGTCCCGGAGTATCTACCTGGTGGGTGGTTAAAGTAGTGTACCCTGGCTTCGGGGAGAAGGTGAGGTGTTTGGACTGGAGGAGTTGGTTGAGCTGCTCCCTTTCAGTGGGGCTAAGTCGGTCCCCTATCTGAACCTGCGCCACTATACCTGTGGGGAGGCTCTTTTCTAATAGGTCTGGAATGGGTAAACTGTCGGGGTCTTCCTGAGGGGAACAACATACGGCCGTCACGTTCTCTGGTGGCTCAAAATATTCCTTGAGCATGTTTACATGGAATGTCTTTCTAAGATTGTTGTCGTGGCAGCTAGCTATCACATAAGTGGTGTCTCCCCTTTTCTCTACGATCTGGTAGGGACCCTGCCAGGACGCCTGCAATTTGTCTGTCTTCACCGGCTTAAGTACTAACACCTTTTGTCCTATGGTGAAGATTCTCTTTCGGGCCCCCCGATCGTACCATACTTTCTGTCTTCTCTGGGCCAACTGGAGATTAGCCCGCACGGATTTGGCTAATTGCTCCATTCGGTCCCTGAGTTCCAGCACGTATGGCACAATGGGGACACCGTCAGCCTCCATCTCTCCCTCCCAGTGCTCCCGGATCAGGTTTAGGGGTCCCCGTACCTTTCTTCCGTAGAGCAACTCGAAGGGAGAGAACCCTGTCGTTTCCTGGGGCACCTCCCGATAAGCAAATAGGAGGTGCGGCAGGAAGCGTTCCCAGTCTCGGTATTCCTGAGTGAACGTCTTGAGCATTTGCTTGAGGGTCCCATTGAACCTCTCACACAGCCCGTTCGTCTGGGGGTGGTATGGGGAGCTCAGGAGGGACTTAATTTTGCAAACCTGCCAGAGTTGTTGGGTCAATTCAGCCGTAAATTGGGTGCCTCGGTCGGATAGGATTTCTTTTGGAAATCCTACCCGGGAGAACACCTGTACTAGTGCATTCGCTACCGTATCCGCTTGTATGTTGGATAGGGCGACAGCCTCTGGGTACCTGGTAGCGTAGTCCACTACGGTAAGAATGTATCGCTTACCGGAGGGACTAGGGGTAGCCAGTGGTCCCACTAGGTCAATAGCAACCCGGCTGAAGGGTTCCTCTACAATGGGCATATTTACTAGCTGGGCTTTAGGGTGATCGCCTCGCCTTCCTACTCGTTGACACACATCGCAGGTGTTACAGTAAGTTCTAACGTCAGCGTGCACCCCTGGCCAAAAGAACGTGTGAGTAATGCGGTGTAGGGTACGGGTAACGGCTAGGTGGCCTGCTAAGGGGATGTCGTGGCCTATTTTGAGGATTTCTTGACGGTATTTGTGGGGCACTACCAGCTGTCGCCTACGCTGTCCCCTTTTCTCTGTCCAGCGGTATAGTTTCCCTTTTTCCCATAAGAATGTTTCGTTATCTGCCCCGCCCCCTCCGGTCTCTGCTCGTTCCCGGTACTTTTGTAAGGTCGGGTCAGTCTTAGACTCTGCCTCGAAAGCATCTGGGGTGTCCCAGGGTATGGGGCCTAACCTGTCAGGCAAGGTCGGGGTAGGTCTTACCTGTGTCTCCCGCACTGGTGAGAGCTCTCGCTCCGTCCGGGCTTGGGCCCGTGTAGTCACTGGGTCCGCCTCGTTGTTGCATACTGGAGCATAGGCAGAAGTCATGGGGCCCAAATCGTTGCCCAGTAGTACTTCGGCAGGTAAATTATCCATTAGGCCCACGTTCACAGCCCCCTTTCCCGCTCCCCAATCAAGATGCACTTTAGCTGTTGGAATTTTGTACACATCCCCCCCCCCGCCACTCTAACGGCCACAGTCTGTCCGGATCGCTTGTGCTCTGGCACCAAATGACTCTGTACCAGCGTGATAGTAGCCCCTGTGTCTCGCAATCCCTCGGTAGATCGCCCCTCGAGCCATACCCTCTGCCGATGGTGCTGGCGGTTATCTGAGGCAGCATATACAGGGTCTGCCTCGTGAAGTGGCCCCACATATCCCTCCATAGGGGCCTCTTGGTTAACACAGAGGGCCCGGGCCGGACGATAGGACCCAGAGGGGTAATTGTAATTCCTGGGTGTCTGGTGCGTATTAAGGGGGCAGCTAGCCATGAAATGCCCTGGTTGCTTACATTGGTGGCAAGTCGGTCTGGGACGCTCAGAGCTGTTATTGGGTGGTCCTGAGTGTCGGACGGGCCCTGTGGGCACCGGGGCTCGGAATTCAGCACGAGGGGGTGCACGGTAAACCTCTCTGGGTTCGACCCGTGCTGGAGCTCGGTAGTTCATGGGTTCGTGAAGACGGGAGTCATAATGTTCATCGTCCAATTTGGCTGCTTCTTCTAAGGTAGAAGGCCGCCTGTCTCGCAGCCATTCCTTCCCTTGCTGTTCCATGCCATTATAAAAATGTTCTAAGAGAAACAATTGTAAAATTTCCTCCCCAGTCACCGCTTTACTTCCGCTCAGCCAGTGATTTGCCGCTCTCCGCATTCGGTGCGCCCATTCCATATGGGTATCGTTAGGCTTCTTTTCCGTGCCCCGAAACTGTCGGCGATACGTGTCCGGAGTTACAGCGTACCGTCGCAACAGTGTCTCCTTAACTAGCTCATACTGTGTCACTTCCTCAGCACCCAGAGTACGAAAGGCTTCCAGGGCTCGCCCGGATAGTTTCCCAGACAATATCGTGGGCCACTCTCTGTTGGGAATCTGGTGCAGGGCACATTGCCTTTCGAAGTCCGCCAAATATTCATCAATCCCTGTCTCGCTCTCTAGGAAGGGTCGAAATGCCGCATAGGGTATCTTGGGCCTCCCAGCATTTTCGACAGGGATGATTACCTGCGGGGCTTCAGCATTGCGGTGTGCGTTCGCTAGGTTGAGTTCGTGGGCTCGAGTCTCTCGTATATCCTCGTCCGCCTCCGCCATCAACTGCTGTACCAATTCCATGGAGGGGTTCGGCCCGTATAATGAGAGCCTTTCCCGAACAATCCTGGTTTTTTCGTCACTAATCGTGGTCGGTGTTTCCGCCATTGTGAAGCTCTGATCCAGTTCGGTCAATTCTGCGATCAGCTCTCTCCTCGGCCGGTTGCTGGCATACCCCCCTCTGCTTTCAAGTAAATCCTTTAGGATTGTACGCTTCAATTTTTCGTAAGCGCTCTCCATCCGTTCTGTACCTCTCCTAGGAAATCCAGGAAAATCCCACCGCTGCCACCAAATGTTACGGTTAACCTTAGTCTCGCTGAGAGATGGACCGCTTAGTAGCCTGGATCCCTATTGCTAAAGAGGGGAGAAGCTGCTTTCCATAGTATTCTATATGAGTCTCGCAAATATAGAATAATCTCCCTTAGCTGCAGTACAGCTAGGATACCATTCTGCCCACAAAAACGAGTCAACGCTGCGATTGAGGGTCAAACAAGAACTCAGGACTGGGATGCCCAGCCTGCTTTTTATTAAGGTTACATGCACACAGGGCACTCCCAGGGGGAGAGGGGGGGGAAGCACAAAATCCCCCATCACACATTTAGATAGAGAGCACTGTCCTTTGACAGGCCACAATAGGATTACAGTACTTAAGATAACAAGTTTACAAGTTCATCTTATAAATTAGCAGTCTGGCTCCAGAGGTGATTAGACAATGGGATTTGTTATCACTAAACTTAGAGCTGAGGCCAGCAAACGTGTAATTAGACAATAGTTTCTAAAAGCTGAAAAAAAAAGAGTTAACTCTTTATGAAATGATACTTGTTACGGTTTTCTTGGAGCCCTTCTTAGGCGCTGGCTTGCTGGTTCAGGCATTGCTGCTGGGAAATAAGCTCTTCACAACAAAATAACTAATGCTTCTGTAACAGATGCGTTACCCTCTTGCCTAGTGGCTGTAGAGGTGGAAGCCGGTCCGTTCCTGAAATTGCGAAAGGAACGAAAATTAGACTTATTTTTAGCTTTGAAAGGTCTATCCTGTGGAAGGGCATGGCCCTTTCCCCCGGTGATATCTGAAATAATTTCTTTCAACTCTGGCCCAAATAGGGTCTTACCCTTGAAAGGAATATTAAGCAATTTTGTTTTGGACGACACATCCGCCGACCAAGATTTTAGCCAAAGCGCTCTACGCGCCACTATTGCGAAACCAGAATTTTTCGCCGCTAATTTAGCTAACTGCAAAGCGGCATCTGTAATGAAAGAATTAGCCAACTTCAGGGCGTGAATTCTGTCCATGACTTCATCATAAGAAGTCTCCTTCTGGAGCGAGTTTTCTAGATCCTCAAACCAAAAAGCCGCTGCAGTGGTTACAGGAATAATGCAAGAAATTGGTTGAAGAAGAAAACCTTGTTGAACAAAAATTTTCTTAAGTAAACCTTCTAATTTTTTATCCATAGGATCTTTGAAAGCGCAACTGTCTTCTATTGGTATAGTTGTGCGCTTAGCTAGCGTTGAAAATGCCCCCTCTACCTTGGGGACCGTCTGCCACGCGTCCCTTCTGGGGTCAACAATTGGGAACATTTTCTTAAATATAGGAGGGGGAACAAAAGGTACACCTGGCTTCTCCCACTCCTTATTCACTATATCCGCCACCCTCTTAGGTATCGGAAACGCATCAGTGTGTACTGGAACCTCTAAGAATTTATCCATTTTACACAATTTTTCTGGGACCACCAAGGGGTCACTATCATCAAGTGTAGCTAGGACCTCCTTAAGTAGGGCGCGGAGGTGTTCTAGCTTGAATTTAAATGCTATGGTATCAGGCTCTGCCTGCTGAGAAATGTTTCCTGTGTCAGAAATTTCTCCCTCAGACAGGCCCTCCCTCACCGCCAAGTCAGATTGATGTGAGGGCACTACAGAAAAATTATCCTCTGCGTCTGCTTGCTCATTTTCTGTATTTAAAACTGAGCAATCATGCTTTCTTGGAAAAGCTGGCAGTTTAGATAAAAATGCTGCGAGAGAATTATCCATTACTGCTGCATAGTAATAGCAATTGGAGCGCTAGATGTACTGGGCATCGCTTGCGCGGGCATAACTGGTGTTGACACAGAAGGAGGGGATAGCGGGCTATCCTCACTACCTTCAGCTAAAGAATCATCTTGGGCTACATCTTTAAGCGTGATTGTACGGTCCTTAAGCTGTTTGGACGCTATGGCACACTTCACACATAAATTTAATGGGGGAACCACCTTGGCCTTTAAACATACAGAACATAGGCTATCTGAAGGGTCAGACATGTTTGACAGACTTAGACAGAACTTCAATGCAATAAAAATTATTTTTGACAAAAACGTTACTGTCTCTTTAAATAATAAAAGTGCACACTTTATTACTGAAACATCAGAAAACCATCAAATAAACATCCGATTTTAATGAAATTTTCACCATAGTGTCTTAATGCTTTGAAAAGATTGCACACAAATTAACCCCTTAATGCCCAAACCGGAGCTAATAACAGCAGTTAACCGGTTAAAAACACTACAGTCCAATGCCACAGCCTCTACTGTGGCCTTCACCTTCCTTAGGGATTATTTAAGTAAGAAATAAGCCTCTCTGAAGTCCTTTCTGATGCCTCTGGACTCCCCACGTGAAGCTGCATGAACTGCCTAGAGAAAACAACTGCGCAATTGAGGCGCGAAAATGAGGCCTCCTCCCTCTACATTCCAGAGTGGAGGGGCCTTTCTGACTAGATTAGGTGTCCAAATAACTGCCAGGCATAATATTAAACCCCATAAGTGTTTCAAAGTCTGAAGAAACACCTTATTTATACTTAATACATGCTAAAAAGCAATCGATTTAGCCCACAATACTGTCAACCAGCATAGAGCCCTTAATATAAGCCATAATTTTATACAGAGTCTAAGAAAAATGGCTTACCTATCCCTGAGGGGATTTCTGACAGTCTTCTAGCATTACTTGGTCTTGTTAGAAAAATGACTGATCATACCTGAAGCAGTTAAGCCTGCAAACTGTTCCCCCCAACTGAAGTTCTCTGGTGTTCAACAGTCCTGCGTGGGAACAGCAATGGATTTTAGTTACTGGTGCTAAAAACATAATTTATGCTTACCTGATAAATTTATTTCTCTTGTAGTGTATTCAGTCCACGGATCATCCATTACTTATGGGATATATTCCCTTCCCAACAGGAAGTTGCAAGAGGATCACCCCCAGCAGAGCTGCTATATAGCTCCTCCCCTCACATGTCATATCCAGTCATTCGACCGAAACAAGACAAGAAAGGAGAAACCATAGGGTGCAGTGGTGACTGAAGTTTTAATTAAAATTTAGATCTGCCTTAAAAAGACAGGGCGGGCCGTGGACTGAATACACTACAAGAGAAATAAATTTATCAGGTAAGCATAAATTATGTTTTCTCTTGTTAAGTGTATTCAGTCCACGGGTCATCCATTACTTATGGGATACCAATACCAAAGCTAAAGTACACGGATGATGGGAGGGACAAGGCAGGAACTTAAACGGAAGGAACCACTGCCTGTAGAACCTTTCTCCCAAAAACAGCCTCCGAAGAAGCAAAAGTGTCAAATTTGTAAAATTTTGAAAAGGTGTAAAGCGAAGACCAAGTCGCAGCCTTGCAAATCTGTTCAACAGAGGCCTCATTCTTAAAGGCCCAGGTGGAAGCCGCAGCTCTAGTGGAATGAGCTGTAATTCTTTCAGGAGGCTGCTGTCCAGCAGTCTCATAGGCTAAACGTATTATGATACGAAGCCAAAAGGAAAGAGAGGTTGTCGAAGCTTTTTGACCTCTCCTCTGTCCAGAGTAAACGACAAACAGGGAAGAAGTTTGACGAAAATCTTTAGTTGCCTGTAAATAGAACTTCAGGGCACGGACTACGTCTAGATTATGCAAAAGTCGTTCCTTCTTTGAAGAAGGATTAGGACATAATGATGGAACAACAATCTCCTGATTGATATTCCTGTTAGAAACTACCTTAGGTAAAAACCCAGGTTTAGTACGCAGAACTACCTTGTCTGAATGGAAAATCAGATAAGGAGAATCACAATGTAAGGCAGATAACTCTGAGACTCTTCGAGCCGAGGAAATAGCCATCAAAAACAGAACTTTCCAAGATAAAAGCTTAATATCAATGGAATGAAGGGGTTCAAACGGAACCCCTTGAAGAACTTTAAGAACCAAGTTTAAGCTCCACGGAGGAGCAACAGTCTTAAACACAGGCTTAATCCTAGCCAAAGCCTGACAAAAAGCCTGGACGTCTGGAACTTCTGCCAGACGCTTGTGTAAGAGAATAGACAGAGCAGAAATCTGTCCCTTTAACGAACTAGCAGATAAGCCCTTTTCTAAACCCTCTTGTAGAAAGGACAATATCCTGGGAATCCTAACCTTACTCCATGAGTAACTCTTGGATTCGCACCAATATAAATATTTACGCCATATCTTATGGTAAATTTTTCTGGTAACAGGCTTCCGTGCCTGTATTAAGGTATCAATAACTGACTCCGAGAAGCCACGCTTTGACAGGATCAAGCGTTCAATCTCCATGCAGTCAGCCTCAGAGAAATTAGATTTGGATGGTTGAAAGGACCTTGTATTAGAAGGTCCTGCCTCAGAGGCAGAGACCATGGTGGACAGGACGACATGTCCACTAGGTCTGCATACCAGGTCCTGCGTGGCCACGCAGGCGCTATCAGAATCACTGATGCTCTCTCCTGTCTGATCTTGGCAATCAGTCGAGGCAGCAGCGGAAACGGTGGAAACACATAAGCCATGTTGAAAACCCAAGGGGCTGCTAGAGCATCTATCAGTGCCGCTCCAGGGTCCCTGGACCTGGATCCGTAACGAGGAAGCTTGGCGTTCTGGCGAGACGCCATGAGATCCAGTTCTGGTTTGCCCCAACGATGAACCAGCTGAACGAACACCTCCGGATGAAGTTCCCACTCCCCCGGATGAAAAATCTGGCGATTTAGAAAGTCTGCCTCCCAGTTCTCCAAGCCTGGGATGTAAATCGCTGACAGGTGGCAAGAGTGAAACAAAGGCATTAGCTAGCTTAAGTGCTTTAAGCTTGTCCATAATTTCATCCAATGGAGCTGTGTGAATGGCCTCTTCTAGAGACTCAAACCAGAAAGCCGCAGCAGCAGTTACAGGCGCAATGCATGCAAGGGGCTGTAAGATAAAACCTTGTTGAACAAACATTTTCTTAAGGTAACCTTCTAGTTTTTTATCCATTGGATCCGAAAAAGCACAACTATCCTCCACCGGAATAGTGGTACGCTTTGCTAAAGTAGAAACTGCTCCCTCCACCTTAGGGACCGTCTGCCATAAGTCCCGTGTAGTGGCGTCTATTGGAAACATTTTCCTAAATATAGGAGGTGGGGAAAAGGGCACACCGGGTCTATCCCACTCCTTGCTAATAATTTCTGTAAGCCTTTTAGGTATAGGAAAAACGTCAGTACACACCGGCACCGCATAGTATCTATCCAGCCTACATAATTTCTCTGGAATTGCAACTGTGTTACAGTCATTCAGAGCCGCTAAAACCTCCCCTAGCAACACACGGAGGTTCTCAAGCTTAAATTTAAAATTAGAGATCTCTGAATCCGGTTTCCCTGGATCAGATCCGTCACCCACAGAATGAAGCTCTCCGTCCTCATGTTCTGCAAACTGTGACGCAGTATCGGACATGGCTCTCACAGCACCGGCGCACTCTGTCCTTATCCCAGAGCTATCGCGCTTGCCTCTTAATTCTGGAAATTTAGATAATACTTATGTCAGGGTATTATTCATAATAGTAGCCATGTCCTGTAAAGTGATTGCTATGGGCGTCTCTGATGTACTTGGCGCCACAATATCACGCGCCTCCTGAGCGGGATGCGAAGGTACTGACACGTGAGGAGAGTTAGTCGGCATAACTTCCCCCTCGTTGTCTGGTGATAATTCTTTAACAGATAAAGACTGACCTTTATTATTTAAAGTGAAATCAATACATTTAGTACACATATTTCTATGGGGCTCCACACTGGCCTTCAAACATAGTGAACAAACAGATTCATCTGTGTCAGACATGTTTAAACAGACTAGCAATGAGACTAGCAAGCTTGGAAAACACTTTAAAATAAATTTGCAAGCAATATAAAAAACGCTACTGCGCCTTTAAGAAGCACAAAAAAATTGTCTCAGTTGAAATAACAATGAACCAAATCAGTTATAGCAACCAAATTTTCACAGTAAATGTATTAAGTTAGCAGAGCATTGCACCCACTTGCAAATGGATGATTAACCCCTTAATACCCAAAATGGATAATCAATAGAGAAAAAAACGTTTTTAACACACTGTCACAGGACTGCTGTGACTGATTACCTCCCTCAAAATGACCTTTGAAGTCCCTTGAGCTCTCTAGAGACGTCCTGGATCATGCAGGAAGAAGCAGGAAGACTGAGACTGAATTTTTACTGCGCAAAAAAGCAATAAAATAGGCCCCTCCCACTCATTATTACAACAGTGGGAAGCCTCAGTTACTGTCTCTATGCAGAAATATAAGTCAGCCATGTGGAAAAAATCATGCCCCAATAAGTTTTATCACCAATGTACCTCAAAAAACATAATTTATGCTTACCTGAAAAATTCCTTTCTCCTGTAGTGTGATCAGTCCACGGGTCATCATTACTTCTGGGATATTACTCCTCCCCAACAGGAAGTGCAAGAGGATTCACCCAGCAGAGCTGCCATATAGCTCCTCCCCTCTACGTCACTCCCAGTCATTCGACCAAGGACCAACAAGAAAGGAGAAGCCAAAGGGTGTAGTGGTGACTGGAGTATAATTTAAAAAATATTTACCTGCCTTAAAAAACAGGGCGGGCCGTGGACTGATCACACTACAGGAGAAAGGAATTTATCAGGTAAGCATAAATTATGTTTTCTCCTGTTAAGTGTGATCAGTCCACGGGTCATCATTACTTCTGGGATACCAATACCAAAGCAAAAGTACACGGATGACGGGAGGGATAGGCAGGCTCTTTATACAGAAGGAACCACTGCCTGAAGGACCTTTCTCCCAAAAATAGCCTCCGAGGAAGCAAAAGTGTCAAATTTGTAAAATTTGGAAAAAGTATGAAGCGAAGACCAAGTTGCAGCCTTGCAAATCTGTTCAACAGAGGCCTCATTCTTAAAGGCCCAAGTGGAAGCCACAGCTCTAGTGGAATGAGCTGTAATTCTTTCAGGAGGCTGCTGTCCAGCAGTCTCATAAGCTAAACGAATTATGCTACGAAGCCAAAAAGAAAGAGAGGTAGCAGAAGCCTTTTGACCTCTCCTCTGACCAGAGTAAACGACAAACAGGGAAGACGTTTGTCGAAATTCTTTAGTTGCCTGTAAGTAAAATTTTAGGGCACGAACTACATCCAGATTGTGCAGAAGACGTTCCTTCTTCAAAGAAGGATTTGGACACAAGGAAGGAACAACAATCTCTTGATTGATATTCCTGTTAGTGACTACCTTAGGTAAGAACCCAGGTTTAGTACGCAGAACTACCTTATCCGAATGAAAAATCAAATAAGGAGAATCACAATGTAAGGCTGATAACTCGGAAACTCTTCGAGCCGAGGAAATAGCCATTAAAAATAGAACTTTCCAAGATAACAACTTTATATCAATGGAATGAAGGGGTTCAAACGGAACGCCCTGTAAAACGTTAAGAACAAGGTTTAAACTCCATGGCGGAGCAACAGTTTTAAACACAGGCTTAATCCTGGCCAAAACCTGACAAAAAGCCTGAACGTCTGGAACTTCTGACAGACGTTTGTGCAACAGAATGGACAGAGCTGAGATCTGTCCCTTTAAGGAACTAGCAGATAAACCCTTTTCTAAACCTTCTTGTAGAAAAGACAATATCCTAGGAAACCTAACCTTACTCCAAGAGTAACCTTTGGATTCGCACCAATATAGGTATTTACGCCATATCTTATGGTAAATCTTTCTGGTAACAGGCTTCCTAGCCTGTATTAAGGTATCAATAACTGACTCAGAAAAACCACGTTTTGATAAAATCAAGCGTTCAATTTCCAAGCAGTCAGCTTCAGAGAAATTAGATTTTGATGTTTGAAAGGACCCTGTATCAGAAGGTCCTGTTTCAGAGGTAGAGACCAAGGTGGACAGGATGACATGTCCACCAGGTCTGCATACCAAGTCCTGCGTGGCCATGCAGGTGCTATTAGAATAACTTATGCTCTCTCCTGCTTGATTCTGGCAATCAATCGAGGAAGCATCGGGAAGGGTGGAAACACATAAGCCATCCTGAAGGTCCAAGGTGCTGTCAAGGCATCTATCAGGACTGCTCCTGGATCCCTGGATCTGGACCCGTAACGAGGAAGCTTGGCGTTCTGTCGAGACGCCATGAGATCTATCTCTGGTTTGCCCCAATGACGAAGTATTTGAGCAAAGACCTCCGGATGAAGTTCCCACTCCCCCGGATGAAAAGTCTGACGACTTAAAAAATCCGCCTCCCAGTTCTCCACTCCCGGGATGTGGATTGCTGACAAGTGGCAAGAGTGAGACTCTGCCCAGCGAATTATCTTTGATACTTCCATCATTGCTAGGGAGCTTCTTGTCCCTCCCTGATGGTTGATGTAAGCTACAGTCGTGATGTTGTCCGACTGAAACCTGATGAACCCCCGAGTTGTCAACTGGGGCCAAGCCAGGAGGGCATTGAGAACTGCTCTCAATTCCAGAATGTTTATTGGTAGGAGACTCTCCTCCTGACTCCATTGTCCCTGAGCCTTCAGAGAATTCCAGACGGCACCCCAACCTAGAAGGCTGGCGTCTGTTGTTACAATTGTCCAGTCTGGCCTGCTGAATGGCATCCCCCTGGACAGATGTGGCCGAGAAAGCCACCATAGAAGAGAATTTCTGGTCTCTTGATCCAGATTCAGAGAAGGGGACAAGTATGAGTAATCCCCATTCCACTGACTTAGCATGCACAATTGCAGTGGTCTGAGGTGTAGGCGTGCAAAGGGTACTATGTCCATTGCCGCTACCATTAAGCCGATTACCTCCATGCATTGAGCCACTGATGGGTGTTGAATGGAATGAAGGGCGCGGCATGCACTTTGAAGTCTTATTAACCTGTCTTCTGTCAGGTAAATCTTCATTTCTACAGAATCTATAAGAGTCCCCAGGAAGGGAACTCTTGTGAGTGGAAAGAGAGAACTTTTCTTTTCGTTCACCTTCCATCCATGCGACCTTAGAAATGCCAGTACTAACTCTGTATGAGACTTGGCAGTTTGAAAGCTTGAAGCTTGTATCAGAATGTCGTCTAGGTACGGAGCTACCGAAATTCCTTGCGGTCTTAGTACCGCCAGAAGAGCACCCAGAACCTTTGTGAAGATTCTTGGAGCTGTAGCCAATCCGAATGGAAGAGCTACAAACTGGTAATGCCTGTCTAGGAAGGCAAACCTTAGATACCGGTAATGATCTTTGTGAATCGGTATGTGAAGGTAAGCATCCTTTAAATCCACTGTGGTCATATACTGACCCTTTTGGATCATGGGTAAAATTGTTCGAATAGTCTCCATTTTGAACGATGGAACTCTTAGGAATTTGTTTAGGATCTTTAAATCCAGGATTGGTCTGAAAGTTCCCTCTTTTTTGGGAACCACAAACAGATTTGAGTAAAACCCTTGTCCCTGTTCCGACCGTGGAAATGGATGGATTACTCCCATTAACAAAAGCTCTTGTACGCAGCGTAGAAACGCTTTTTTCTTTGTTTGGTTTGTTGACAACCTTGACAGATGAAATCTCTCTCTTGGAGGAGAGTATTTGAAGTCCAGAAGGTATCCCTGAGATATTATCTCTAACGCCCAGGGATCCTGGACATCTCTTGCCCAAGCCTGGGCGAAGAGAGAAAGTCTGCCCCCCACTAGATCCGATCATGCTGTTTTAGGGGCAGCAGCAGGTTTCCTGGCCTGCTTGCCCTTGTTCCAGGACTGGTTAGGTCTCCAGCCTTGTCTGTAGCGAGCAACAGATCCTTCCTGTTTTGGAGCAGAGGAAGTTGATGCTGCTCCTGCTTTGAAATTCCGAAAGGAACGAAAATTAGACTGTCTAGCCTTAGGTTTGGCTCTATCTTGAGGCAGGGTGTGGCCTTTACCTCCTGTAATGTCAGCGATAATTTCTTTCAAACCGGGCCCAAATAAGGTCTGCCCTTTGAAAGGTATATTAAGTAATTTAGACTTAGAAGTAACATCAGCTGACCAGGATTTTAGCCACAGTGCTCTGTGCGCCTGAATGGCGAATCCGGAATTCTTAGCCGTAAGTTTAGTTAAATGTACTACGGCCTCCGAAATGAATGAATTAGCTAGCTTAAGGACTCTAAGCTTGTCCGTAATCTCATCCAGAGTAGCTGAACTAATGGTCTCTTCCAGAGACTCAAACCAGAATGCCGCCGCAGCCGTGACCGGCGCAATGCATGCAAGGGGTTGCAATATAAAACCTTGTTGAACAAACATTTTCTTAAGGTAACCCTCTAACTTTTTATCCATTGGATCTGAAAAGGCACAGCTATCCTCCACCGGGATAGTGGTACGCTTAGCTAAAGTAGAAACTGCTCCCTCCACCTTAGGGACCGTTTGCCATAAGTCCCTTGTGGTGGTGTCTATTGGAAACATCTTTCTAAACATCGGAGGGGGTGAGAACGGCACACCGGGTCTATCCCACTCCTTAGTAACAATTTCGGTTAGTCTCTTAGGTATAGGAAAAACGTCAGTACTCGTTGGTACCGCAAAATATTTATCCAACCTACACATTTTCTCTGGTATTGCAACTGTGTTACAATCATTCAGAGCCGCTAACACCTCCCCTAGTAATACACGGAGGTTTTCCAGCTTAAATTTAAAATTTGAAATATCTGAATCCAATCTGTTTGGATCAGAACCGTCAGCCGCAGAAAGAAGCTCTCCGTCCTCATGTTCTGCAAGTTGTGACGCAGTATCTGACATGGCCCTAGCATTATCAGCGCACTCTGTTCTCACCCCAGAGTGATCACGCTTGCCTCTTAGTTCTGGTAATTTAGCCAAAACTTCAGTCATAACAGTAGCCATATCCTGTAATGTTATTTGTAATGGCCGCCCAGATGTACAGGGCGCCACAATATCACGCACCTCCCGAGCGGGAGATGCAGGTACTGACACGTGAGGCGAGTTAGTCGGCATAACTCTCCCCTCGCTGTTTGGTGAAATGTGTTCAATTTGTACAGATTGACTTTTATTTAAAGTAGCATCAATACAGTTAGTACATAAATTTCTATTGGGCTCCACTTTGGCATTAGCACATATAGCACAGATATCTTCCTCTGAATCAGACATGTTTAACACACTAGCAAATAAACTTGCAACTTGGAAATACTATTCAAGTAAAATACTATGATATGAAAACGTACTGTGTCTATATGAAGCACAGAAAGATTTATGACAGTTGAAAATTAATAAACTGAAAAGGTTATAGCATCAATCTTTGTAAAAAACACAATCTTAGCAAAGGTTTGTTCCCATTAGCAAAGGATAACTAACCCTGATAGCAGAAAAAAAGTTACAGAATAAACGTTTTTTATCACAGTCAACTACAATCTCACAGCTCTGCTGTGAGTGATTACCTCCCTCAAAACAAGTTTTGAAGACCCCTGAGTTCTGTAGAGATGAACCGGATCATGCAGGAAATACAATGAGCTTCTGACTGAATTTTTTGATGCGTAGCAAAAGCGCCAAAAAAGGCCCCTCCCCCTCACACACAACAGTGAGAGAGATCAGTAAACTGTCAGAAATTAGATCAAGCAACTGCCAAGTGGAAAAATAGTGCCCAAACATTTTATTCACCCAGTACCTCAGCAAATGAAAACGATTTTACATTCCAGCAAAAAACGTTTAACATAAATTAAGAGTTATTAAAAAGCCTGTTGCTAGTCCCTGCAAAATAGGCTAAAGTCTTATGTACACAGTGCAATTCCAGTGAAGTACCATTCCCCAGAATACTGAAGTGTAAAATATACATACATGACATTATATCGGTATGGCAGGATTTTCTCATCAATTCCATTGTCAGAAAATAAAAACTGCTACATACCTCTTTGCAGATTAATCTGCCCGCTGTCCCCTGATCTGAAGTTTACCTCTCCTCAGATGGCCGAGAAACAGCAATATGATCTTAACTACTCCGGCTAAAATCATAGTAAAAACTCAGGTAGATTCTTCTTCAAATTCTACCAGAGAAGGAATAACACACTCCGGTGCTATTATAAAATAACAAACTTTTGATTGAAGGTATAAAACTAAGTTTAATCACCATAGTCCTCTCACACATCCTATCTAGTCGTTGGGTGCAAGAGAATGACTGGGAGTGACGTAGAGGGGAGGAGCTATATGGCAGCTCTGCTGGGTGAATCCTCTTGCACTTCCTGTTGGGGAGGAGTAATATCCCAGAAGTAATGATGACCCGTGGACTGATCACACTTAACAGGAGAAAACGATTAAACATGCCAGCAAACGTTTTTAAACATCATTTTTTTAAAAGAGTATGTATCTCTATTGATAAGCCTGATACCAGTCACTTCTACTGCATTTAAGGCTTATTACATTACTTCAGTATTAGCAGCATTTTCTTAGTCAAATTCAATTCCTTAGAAAATTACTTTACTGCACATACATTAATCAGCCTGATACCAGTCGCTTCACTGCATTTAAGGCTTTACTTACATTACTTCGGTATCAGCAGTATTTTCTTAGTCAATTCCATTCCTTAGAAAAATATTTTACTGCACATACCTTATTTGCAGGAGACCCCGCACGCTATTCCCTTTCTGAAGTTACCCCACTCCTCAGAATGTGCGAGAACAGCCAGTGGATCTTAGTTACTTCTGCTAAGATCATAGAAAACGTAGGCAGATTCTTTTTCCAAATACTGCCTGAGAAAAAAACAGCACACTCCGGTGCCATTTAAAAATAACAAACTTTTGATTGAAGAAATAATTAAGTATAAAACACCACACTCCTCTCACGACCTCCATCTATGTTGAGGGTTGCAAGAGAATGACTGGATATGACATGTGAGGGGAGGAGCTATATAGCAGCTCTGCTGGGGGTGATCCTCTTGCAACTTCCTGTTGGGAAGGGAATATATCCCATAAGTAATGGATGATCCGTGGACTGAATACACTTAACAAGAGAAATCATTCATATTCCTCTCAGCAGAAATCTTCATCACTTTCTGCTGCAGAGTAAATAGTACAAGCCGGCACTATTTTAAAATAAACTCTTGATAGAAGAAATAAAAAACTACAACTAACACCACATACTCTTTACCACCCCGTGGAGATGCTACTAGTTAGAGCGGCAAAGAGAATGACTGGGAGGCGGAGCCTGAGGGGAGCTATATGGACAGCTCTGCTGTGTGCTCTCTTTGCCACTTCCTGTAGGGATTGAGAATATCCCACAAGTAAGGATGAAGCCGTGGACCGGATACACCAATGTAGGAGAAAGAAAATACAGAAATTAGAGAGAGAGAGAAATGAGAGAGAGATAGAGAGAAAGAAAGAAATGAGAGAGAGAAAGAGAGAGAGAGCGATAACAAGTCATTGGAAACATAGTAAAGGTACACTGCCCTTTATTTGGTCCACTCTACCTTACCTCTGTTGAGCAGTTTTAGCTGACTGTTGTCTGGAATATCTCGGATGAAGTGAGCAGAGCAGTCTACAGAGTTGTAGTGTGATACAGCCAGTGTTCCGGCATGCCACAGAACACTCATGTATATCTGTAATAGATGCATAATACATTGTTTTGTAAATTAACATATTTTAAATAGTTTTTTAATTAAAAAAGGCACTAGAAGAAGGCACTGTCCCTCACCATATTTATAAGAGACCACAAATATAAGGCTGTTGCCTACATCAGATGTCAAGAGATTACTAATGTTTAAAGGGATAGTAGGAAAGTCAAAATTAAACTTGCATGATTCAGATAGAGCTGGTCATTTTAAGACACTTTTAAATTCACTTCTATTTTAAAATGTGCTTTGTTCTCCTGGTATCCCTTGTTGAAAAAGAATATGCACATATCCTACACTAGTGGGAGCTAGCTGCTGATTGGTGCCTGCACACATTTGTCTCTTGTGATTGGCTAACTAGATGCGTTCAGTAGAGCAATGCTGTTCCTTCAGCAAAGGATAACAAGAGAATGAAGCAAATTTGATAATAGAAGTAAATGGAAGAGTTGTTTAAAATTGTACGTTCTATCTGAATCCTAAAATAAAATTTTGGGGTTTCCTGTCCCTTTAAACAATGGCGTCTGCTGACGTTTTAAGTTGGTGAGGCAGAATATTCTGCTATTTCCATAACCCTACTAAGTTGTTGTTTTTCATTGCTTTAATATAGAAATCAGATATTTATTCAGTAATTTATGTCCATTTGTTATAGAATTAAGCTAAGACCTAGTTGACATCATATAAAAGATCCCCTTCATGATATTTAATCAGACATAAATCATTGAATGAATTAAAACTCTTAAGAAGTTAAAGGGACGTGAAACCCAAAAAATTTCTTTCATTATCCAGAAATAACATACAATTTTTAAACAACTTTCCAATTTACTTCTATTTTTTAATTTGCTTCCTTCTCTTGTTATCCTTTGCTGAAAGGTTTATCTAGGTAAGCTCAGGAGCAGCAAATAACCTAGGTTCTAGCTGCTGATTGGTGGCTGCATATTTATACCGATTGTCATTGGCTCACCCATGTTGTCGGTTAAAAACCAGTAGTGCATTGCTGCTCCTTCAACAAATGATACCAAGAGAAAGAAACAAATTATATAATAGAAGTAAATTAGAAAGTTTTATATTCTTTATCTGAATCATGAAAGAACATATTTGGGTTTCATGCCCCTTTAACTAGGGACACACAAATGTTGGGCAATGACAATGTTTTCTATTTTTACAGACTTAAGGGCCGATATATCATCGGTCTGTCCGACATGATCCACTCAGAAGGTCATGTCCGACAGACATCGATGAATGCCGACAGCGTATGCTGTCGGCATTTAACATTGCACAAGCAGTTCACCAGAACTGCTTGTGCAATGCCGCCCCCTGCAGATTTGCGGCCAATCGGCCACTAGCAGGAGGTGTCAAACAGCCCGATCGTATAGCATCGGGCAGATTGATGTCCCCAGCCTCAGAGGCAGCAGATCATTTATGGAGCAGCGGTCTTAAGACTGTTGCTTCATAACTGCTGTTTCCGACGAGCCTGAAGGCTCGTGCAGGAACAGGGACATCAGGGGCCATTCGGCATTTGATAAATCAGCCCCTAGGAGTCTTCCATTTTAAGAAAACTATCTGTATTATACATTAGCGTAAAAATAATAATGGCTTATATCTACAGAGAACAGCTTTGACTACTTCTTAAAATTACTCTTTTCAACCCCACAAATGCATCTTTTTTCAAACTGATAAAAACATAATTTATGCTTACCTGATAAATTTATTTCTCTTGTAGTGTAGTCAGTCCACGGGTCATCCATTACTTATGGAATATATCTCTTCCTAACAGGAAGCTGCAAGAGGATCACCCAAGCAGAGCTGCTATATAGCTCCTCCCCTCACATGTCATATTCAGTCATTCGACCAAAACCAGACGAGAAAGGAGAAACCATAGGGTGCAGTGGTGACTGGAGTTTAATTAAAATTTAGATCTGCCTTAAAGACAGAGCGGGCCGTGGACTGACTACACTACAAGAGAAATAAATTTATCAGGTAAGCATAAATTATGTTTTCTCTTGTTAAGTGTAGTCAGTCCACGGGTCATCCATTACTTATGGAATACCAATACCAAAGCTAAAGTACACGGATGAAGGGAGGGACAAGGCAGGAACATTAAACAGAAGGAACCACTGCCTGAAGTACCTTTCTCCCAAAAATAGCCTCCGAAGAAGCAAAAGTGTCAAATTTGTAAAATTTTGAAAAAGTGTGAAGTGAAGACCAAGTTGCAGCCTTGCAAATCTGTTCAACAGAGGCCTCATTTTTAAAGGCCCAGGTGGAAGCCACAGCTCTAGTAGAATGAGCTGTAATCCTTTCAGGAGGCTGCTGTCCAGCAGTCTCATAGGCTAAACGTATTATGCTACGAAGCCAAAAAGAGAGAGAGGTAGCCAAAGCCTTTTGACCTCTTCTCTGTCCAGAGTAAACGACAAACAGGGAAGAAGTTTGACGAAAATCTTTAGTTGCCTGCAAATAGAACTTCAGGGCACGGACTACGTCCAGATTATGCAAAAGTCGTTCCTTCTTTGAAGAAGGGTTAGGACACAGTGATGGAACAACAATCTCTTGATTGATATTCCTGTTAGTAACTACCTTAGGTTAGAACCCAGGTTTAGTACGCAGAACTACCTTGTCTGAATGAAAAATCAGATAAGGAGAATCACAATGTAAGGCAGATAACTCAGAGACTCTTCAAGCCGAGGAAATAGCCATCAAAAACAGAACCTTCCAGGATAACAGCTTGATATCAATGGAATGAAGGGGTTCAAATGGAACGCCTTGCAGAACATTAAGAACTAAGTTTAAGCTCCACGGCGGAGCAACAGACTTAAACACAGGCTTAATCCTAGCTAAAGCCTGACAAAAAGCCTGAACGTCTGGAACTTCTGCCAGACATTTGTGTAGAAGAATAGACAGAGCAGAAATCTGTCCCTTTAACGAACTAGTAGATAAGCCCTTTTCTAAACCCTCTTGTAGAAAGGACAATATCCTAGGAATCCTAACCTTACTCCATGAGTAACTCTTGGATTCGCACCAATGTAAATATTTACGCCATATTTTATGGTAAATTTTTCTGGTAACAGGCTTCCTAGCCTGTATTAAGGTATCAATAACCGACTCCGAGAAACCACGCTTTGATAGAATCAAGCGTTCAATCTCCATGCAGTCAGCCTCAGAGAAATTAGATTTGGATGTTTGAATGGACCCTGAATTAGAAGGTCCTGTCTCAGAGGCAGAGACCACGGTGGACAGGACGACATGTCCACTAGGTCTGCATACCAGGTCCTGCGTGGCCACGCAGGCGCTATCAGAATCACCGAAGCTCTCTCCTGTTTGATCTTGGCAATCAAACGAGGAAGCATTGGGAATGGTGGAAACACATAAGCCATGTTGAAGACCCAAGGGGCTGTCAGAGAATCTATCAGCACCGCTCCCGGGTCCCTGGACCTGGATCCGTAACAAGGAAGCTTGGCGTTCTGACGAGACGCCATGAGATCCAGATCTGGTTTGCCCCAACGACGAATCAGTTGAGCAAAGACCACCGTATGAAGTTCCCACTCTCCCGGATGAAAAGTCTGGCGACTTAGAAAATCCGCCTCCCAGTTCTCCACGCCTGGGATGTAGATCGCTGACAGGTGGCAAGAGTGAGACTCTGCCCAGCGAATTATCTTTGAGACTTCCAACATCGCTAGGGAACTTCTGGTTCCCCCTTGATGGTTGATGTAAGCCACAGTCGTGATGTTGTCCGACTGAAATCTGATGAACCTCAGAGTTGCTAACTGAGGCCAAGCTAGGAGAGCATTGAATATTGCTCTTAACTCCAGAATATTTATTGGAAGGAGTTTCTCCTCCTGAGTCCATAATCCCTGAGCTTTCAGGGAATTCCAGACTGCTCCCCAGCCTAGAAGGCTGGCGTCTGTTGTTACAATCGTCCAATCTGGCCTGCGAAAGGTCATCCCCTTGGACAGATGTGGCCGAGAAAGCCACCATAGAAGAGAATCTCTGGTCTCTTGATCCAGATTTAGTAGGGGGGACAAATCTGAATAATCCCCGTTCCACTGACTTAGCATGCACAATTGCAGCGGTCTGAGATGCAGGCGCGCAAATGGTACTATGTCCATTGCCGCTACCATTAAGCCGATTACTTCCATGCACTGAGCTACTGACGGGTGTGGAATGGAGTGAAGGACACGGCAAGCATTTAGAAGTTTTAATAACCTGGCCTCTGTCAGGTAAATTTTCATCTTTACAGAATCTATAAGAGTCCCTAGAAAGGGAACTCTTATAAGTGGTAATAGAGAACTCTTTTCCACGTTCCACCCATGCGACCTCAGAAATGCCAGAACTATCTCTGTATGAGACTTGGCAGTTTGAAAACTTGACGCTTGTATCAGAATGTCGTCTAGGTACGGAGTCACCGCTATGCCTCGCGGTCTTAGTACCGCCAGAAGTGATCCTAGAATTTTTGTAAAGATTCTTGGAGCCGTAGCTAATCCGAAGGGAAGAGCTACAAACTGGTAATGCCTGTCTAGGAAGGCAAATCTCAAATACCGGTAATGGTCCTTGTGAATCGGTATGTGAAGGTAGGCATCCTTTAAATCCACCGTGGTCATGTACTGACCCTCTTGGATCATGGGAAGGATGGTTCGAATAGTTTCCATTTTGAATGATGGAACTCTTAGAAATTTGTTTAGGATTTTTAAGTCCAAGATTGGTCTGAAGGTTCCCTCTTTTTTGGGAACCACAAATAGATTTGAATAGAATCCCTGCCCGTGTTCCGTCCGCGGAACTGGGTGGATTACCCCCATTAGTAAGAGGTCTTGTACACAGCGTAGAAACGCCTCTTTCTTTATTTGGTTTGCTGATAACCTTGAAAGATGAAATCTCCCTCGTGGAGGAGAAGTTTTGAAGTCTAGGAGATATCCCTGGGATATGATCTCCAACGCCCAGGGATCCTGGACATCTCTTGCCCAAGCCTGGGCGAAGAGAGAAAGTCTGCCCCCCACTAAATCCGTTTCCGGATAGGGGACCCTCTCTTCATGCTGTCTTGGGGGAGGCAGCAGGTTTCTTGGCCTGCTTGCCCCTGTTCCAGGACTGGTTAACTTTCCAGCCCTGCCTGTAACGAGCAACAGCTCCTTCCTGTTTTGGAGCGGAGGAAGTTGATACTGCTCCTGCCTTGAAGTTACGAAAGGCACGAAAATTAGACTGTTTGGCCTTTGATTTGGCCCTGTCCTGAGGTAGGGCATGGCCCTTACCTCCCGTAATGTCAGCAATAATTTCTTTCAAGCCGGGCCCGAATAAGGTCTGCCCTTTGAAAGGAATATTAAGCAATTTAGATTTAGAAGTCACGTCAGCTGACCAGGATTTAAGCCATAGCGCTCTGCGCGCTTGGATGGCGAAACCGGAGTTCTTAGCCGTAAGTTTGGTTAAATGCACAACGGCATCAGAAACAAATGCGTTAGCTAGCTTAAGTGTTTTAAGCTTGTTCATTATTTCATCCAATGGAGCTGAGCGAATGGCCTCTTCCAGAGACTCAAACCAGAATGCTGCCGCAGCAGTGACAGGCGCAATGCATGCAAGGGGCTGTAAAATAAAACCTTGTTGAACAAACATTTTCTTAAGGTAACCCTCTAATTTTTTATCCATTGGATCTGAAAAGGCACAACTATCCTCCACCGGGATAGTGGTACGCTTAGCTAAAGTAGAAACTGCTCCCTCCACCTTAGGGACCGTCTGCCATAAGTCTCGTGTGGTGGCGTCAATAGGAAACATTTTCCTGAATATGGGAGGGGGGGTAAAAGGCACACCAGGTCTATCCCACTCCTTGCTAATAATCTCTGTAAGCCTTTTTGGTATAGGAAATACGTCAGTATACACCGGTACTGCATAGTATTTATCCAACCTACATAATTTCTCTGGAATTGCAACCGTGTTACAATCATTCAGAGCCGCTAATACCTCCCCTAGCAAAGTGCGGAGGTTCTCTAGCTTAAATTTAAAATTGGAAATCTCTGAATCCAGTCTCCCTGGATCAGATCCGTCACCCACAGAATGAAGCTCTCCGTCCTCACGTTCTGCAAACTGTGACGCAGTATCTGACATGGCTCTCGTCTCATCCGCGCGCTCTACCCTTAACCCAGAGCTATCGCGCTTGCCTCTTAAATCTGGCAACTTAGATAATACTTCTGTCATAACAGTAGCCATGTCTTGCAAAGTGATTTGTAAGGGCCTCCCTGATGTACTTGGCGCCACAAAATCACGCACCTCCTGAGCGGGAGGCGCAGGTACTGACACGTGAGGAGAGTTAGTCGGCATAACTTCCCCCTCATCGTCTGGTGATAATTTCTTTACATGTAAAGATTGACTTTTATTCAAAGTAGCATCAATGCAATTGGTACACAAATTTCTATTGGGCTCCACATTGGCCTTTAAACATAGTGAACAAAGAGATTCATCTGAGTCAGACATGTTTAAACAAACTAGCAATGAGACTAGCAAACTTGGAAATACTTTTCAAAATTAATTTACAAGCAATATAAAAACGTTACTGTGCCTTTAAGAAGCACAGAAAAACTGACACAGTTGAAATAACAATGATCAAAAATAGTTATAGTAACCAAATTTTCACAGTAAATGTATTAAGTTAGCAAAGGATTGCACCCACCAGCAAATGGATGATTAACCCCTTAGTACCCAAAAACGGATAACAATTATATAATTAACGTTTTTCTCACAGTCAAATACACTGTCACAGGACTACTGTGACTGATTACCTCCCTCAAAATGGATTTTGAAGACCCCTGAGCTCTCTAGAGACGATCTGGATCATGGAGGATGAAGTAGACAGATTGTGACTGAATTTTTACTGCGCCAAAAAAGCGCTAAAATAGGCCCCTCCCACTCAGATTACAACAGTGGGAAAGCTCAGAAACTGTTTCTATGCAGAAAACAAAAATGGCCATGTGGTAAAAATCATGCCCTAATAAGTTTTATCACCAAGTACCTCACAAAAACGATTAACAAGCCAGTAAAACGTTTTAAACATACATTTAAAAGTTATGTATTATTATTTACAAGCCTGCTACCAGTCGCTTTTACTGCAGTTAAGGCTCATACATTATTTCAGTATTTACAGTATTTTCAGAGTCAATTCCATTCCTTAGAAAATACATTCAGTGCACACACACACACATCAGCCTGATACCAGTCGCTATCGCTGCATTTAAGGCTGTACTTACTTTACAATGGTATCAACAGTATTTTCTCAGTCAATTCCATTCCTCAGAAAATAAATTACTGCACATACCTGTTTGTTGCAGGGGGGCCCTGCATGCTATTCCCCTTCTCTGAAGTTACCTCACTTTTCCCTCAGATGAGAAACAGCCAGTGGGTCTTAGTTACGTCTGCTAAGACCATAGCATAGTTGGGCTGCAAGAGAATGACTGAATATGACATGTGAGGGGAGGAGCTATATAGCAGCTCTGCTTGGATGATCCTCTTGCAGCTTCCTGTTAGGAAGAGATATATTCCATAAGTAATGGATGACCCGTGGACTGACTACACTTAACAAGAGAAATCCAAACAGTTTCTTTTACTAAAACATCTTAAAGGGACATGAAACCCTAACATTTTCTTTCATGATTCAAATAGAGAATACAATGTTAAACGACTTTCCAGTTTACTTCTATTATTTAATTTGCTACCTTCTCTCGTTATCCTTTGCTGAAAGGTTTATCTAGGAAAGCTCAATAGCAGCAAATAATCTAGGTTTTAGCTGCTGATTGGTGGCTGCATAAATATACTGATTGTCCTTGGCTCACCCATTTGTTCAGATAGAAACCAGTAGTGCATTACTGCTCCTTCAACAAATGATACCAAGAGAATGAAACAAATTTGATAATAGCAGTAAATTAGAAAGTTGTTAAAAATTGTATTCTCTATCTAAACCATGAAAGAAAATTTTGGGATTTCATGTCCCTTTAAGTTTAAAGTAAAATGTTTAGCAACTTACATGTGGCTTTAAAGGGACAGTCTACTCCAAAAATGTTAATGTTTAAAAAGATAGATAATCCCTTTATTACCCATTCTCCAGTTTTGCATAACCAACACAGTTATATTAATACACATTTTACATCTGTGATAACCTTGTATCTATGGAGCCGATTTAACAATGTGCAGATTATGTCTGCCACACATCAATAAATGCATACGCTGTCGGCATTTATCATTGCACAAGCATATCTAGTGAAATGCTTGTGCAATGCCGCCCTTTGCACATTCGATTGCCCGCTAGCAGGGTGTGTCAATCAACCCAATCGTATCTGATAAGGCGGATTGCTGTCCACCCCCTCAGAGGTGGCGAACGAGTTAAGGAGCAAACCACTGTTTCTTAACTCCTGTTTCCGGCGAGCCTGAAAACTCACGCGGAAACATGTGCATTCGGGCCTAAATCTGCAGACTACCTCCTAATTTCAGTTCTTTTAACAGACTTGCATTTTAGCCAATCAGTGCCCTCTCATAAGTAACTCCACGGGCGTGAGCACAATGTTATCTATATGGCACACGTGAACTAATGCCCTCTAGCTGTAAACAACTGTCAAAATGCATAGATAGGAGGCGGCCTTCAAGGGCTTGAAATTAGCATAGGAGCCTACCTAGGTTTAGCTTTCAACAAAGAATACCAAAAGAACAAAGAAAATGTGATGCTAAAAGTAAATTCTCTCTGGTAACTCAGTCTGACAGATAGCAAAGCAAGGAGAAGAAAGACAGGAAAGGACAAAGCAGGGAGCATTAGGTGCAAACTAGAACTGCCACCAGAAAAAAAATATATACAACTGGGCAGGGCTTGTGGACTCTCATCAGCATGAACCAAATTAATTTACGAAGTAAGCATAAAGCATAAATTGCACAGAATGTCAGGAAGTTTAACAATTTTCTTGTGGTACAACATAGAAAGATCAGATATTTCTTCCTATAAAGACAGGAGATAAACCTTTATCTAAGTCATCTTGTAAAAATGGAAGAATTCTAGGAATACTAAAGGACTGCCAGCTAAAACTTAGATTTTCACACCAGGAAAGAAAACTTTCCAAATCTTGTGATAGATCGTGTAACAGGCTTTCTACGTCGGAAATAAGGTTTCAACTACAGCATCAGAAAAATCTCTTTGTTTTAATTTAAAGGGACACAATTCAAAATAAACTTTTATGAATCAGATAGAGCAGCAGTTTTAAGACACTTTCCAATTTACTTCCATTATTAAATTTTGCGCAGTCTTTTTATGTTCACACTTTCTGGGGAACAAGATCCTACTGAGCATGTGCACAAGCTCACAGGGTATACGTATACTAGTCTGTGATTGGCTGATGTCTGTCACATGATACAGGGGGCCGTTAAATGGGAGGAAAAAAAAATTGTCTGAAAAAAAATCTACTGCTTGTTTGAAATTCAGAGTAAGTGTTATTGCATTGTCTTTTTATTATACCATTGTTAATTATGCAATTCTACTGCATTGGGTGGTCCTTTAAGCAATCAATCTCCAAGCTTTCAAATTGAGAAACTTGAGTTCTTGATGATGTCTTGATCATCAGGCCTTTAGAGAGAATAATTCACTTTTATGTCTCCTAGCCCCACTGGGAGAGTATTTTTTTTCTTCTCTATAGCTAAGACATGAAACCCCAAAAAATATTTTATGATTCAGCTAGAGAAAAAAATTCTAAACAACTTTCCAATTTACATCTATTAACAGTTTTGCTTAATAAAGGTATCCTTTATTGAAGGAACAGCAATGCACTACTGGGAGCTAGCTGAACACATTGGTAAGCCAATAACAAGAGGCATATATGTGCAGTTACCAATCAGCAGCTAGCTCCCACCTCCTGCGCCTATCTAGATATGCTTTTCCACAAAGGATACCTATAGAACAAAGCAAATTAAATAATAGAAGTAAATTGAAAAGTTGTTTAAAATTGTATGCTCTATTTGAATCATGAAAGAAAAATTTGGGGTTTCATGTACCTTTAAGTATAGAAACGTTCAACATAGGTAGGGATACGACAAGCAAAATCAAATGCTGAAAACAAAATTTATGCTTACCTGGTAAATTTCTTTCTCTTGTGGTGTATCCAGTCCACGGGTTCATCCATTACTTGTGGGATATTCTCCTTCCCAACAGGAAGTTGCAAGAGGACACCCACAGCAGAGCTGTCTATATAGCTCCTCCCCTAACCCCCACCTCCAGTCATTCGACCGAAGACAAGTAAGAAAAAAGGAGAAACTATAGGGTGCAGTGGTGACTGTAGTTTAAAAATAAAAAACACCTGCCTTAAAATGACAGGGCAGACCGTGGACTGGATACACCACAAGAGAAAGAAATTTATCAGGTAAGCATGAATTTTGTTTTCTCTTGTAAGGTGTATCCAGTCTACGGGTTCATCCATTACTTGTGGGATACCAATACCAAAGCTTTAGGACACGGATGAAGGGAGGGACAAGGCAGGCACTTAAACGGAAGGCACCACTGCCTGTAAGACCTTTCTCAAAAAAATAGCCTCCGAAGAAGCAAAAGTATCAAATTTGTAAAATTTAGAAAAAGTATGAAGCGAAGACCAAGTCGCCGCCTTACAAATCTGTTCAACAGAGGCCTCATTTTTAAAAGCCCATGTGGAAGCTACCGCTCTAGTGGAATGAGCTGTAATTCTTTCAGGAGGCTGCTGTCCAGCAGTCTCATAAGCAAAACGGATTATGCTTCTCAGCCAAAAAGAAAGAGAAGATGCCGAAGCCTTTTGGCCTCTAATCTGTCCAGAGTAGACAACAAACAATGCAGATGTTTGACGAAAATCCTTAGTAGCTTGTAAATAAAACTTTAAAGCACGAACCACGTCAAGATTGTGTAATAGACGTTCCTTCTTTGTAGAAGGATTAGGACACAGTGACGGAACAACAATCTCCTGATTGATATTCTTATTAGATACCACCTTACGAAGAAACCCAGGTTTGGTACGCAAAACTACCTTATCTGTATGGAAGATCAGATAAGGGGAATCACACTGTAAGGCAGATAACTCTGAAACTCTTCGAGCCGAAGAGATAGCTACCAAAAACAGAACTTTCCAAGATAAAAGCTTGATATCTATGGAATGCAGAGGTTCAAACGGAACCCCTTGAAGAACTTTAAGAACTAAATTTAAACTCCATGGCGGAGCAACAGGTTTAAACACAGGCTTGATTCTAACTAAAGCCTGACAAAACGCTTGAACGTCTGGAACATCTGCCAGACGCTTGTGCAGAAGAATAGACAGAGCAGAATCTGTCCCTTTAAGGAACTAGCTGACAATCCCTTCTCCAATCCTTCTTGGAGAAAGGATAATATCCTAGGAATCCTGACTTTACTCCATGAGTAATCCTTGGATTCACACCAATGAAGATATTTACACCATATCTTATGATAGATTTTCCTGGTGACAGGCTTTCAAGCCTGAATTAAGATATCAATGACCGACTCGGAGAAACCACGTTTTGATAAAATCAAACGTTCAATCTCCAAGCAGTCAGCCACAGAGAGATTAGATTTGGATGTTTGAATGGACCTTGGAGTAGAAGGTCCTGCCTCAGCGGCAGAGTCCATGGTGGAAGGGATGACATGTCCACTAGATCTGCATACCAGGTCCTGCGTGGCCACGCAGGTGCTATCAAAATCACTGAAGCTCTCTCCTGCTTGATCTTGGCAATCAGACGAGGGAGGAGAGGGAATGGTGGGAACACATAAGCCAGGCTGAAGGACCAGGTCACTGCTAGAGCATCTATCAGCGCTGCCTGGGGATCCCTTGACCTGGACCCGTAACAAGGAAGCTTGGCGTTCTGACGAGACGCCATCAGATCCAGTTCTGGTTTGCCCATAGTTGAATCAGCTGGGCAAATACCTCCAGATAGAGCTCCCACTCCCCCGGATGAAAAGTCTGCCGACTTAGAAAATCCGCCTCCCAGTTCTCTACTCCTGGGATATGGATAGCTGAGAGATGGCAAGAGTGAACCTCTGCCCATAGAATTATCTTTGAAACCTCCAACATTGCAAGGGGGCTTCTTGTTCCCCCCTGATGGTTGATATAGGCTACAGTCGTGATATTGTCCGACTGAAATCTGATGAACCTGACTGCAGCTAGTTGAGGCCAAGCCTGAAGAGCATTGAATATCACTCGCAGTTCCAGAATGTTTATCGGAAGGAGGGCTTCCTCCTGAGTCCACGAACCCTGAGCCTTCAGGGAGTTCCAGACTGCGCCCCAGCCCAGAAGGCTGGCATCTGTCGTCACTATAGTCCACTCTGGCCTTCGGAAACTCATTCCCCTGGACAGATGGACCCGAGATAACCACCAGAGAAGAGAATCCCTGGTCTCTTGATCCAGATTTAGTAAAGGGGACAAATCTGTGTAGTCCCCATTCCACTGATTGAGCATGCAAAGTTGCAGTGGTCTGAGATGTAGGCGGGCAAACGGAACTATGTCCATTGCCGCTACCATTAGGCCGATTACTTCCATACACTGAGCCACTGACGGCCGAGAAGTGGAATGAAGAGCACAGCAGGAAGTTAGAAGCTTTGATAACCTGACCTCTGTCAGAAAAATTTTCATTTCTACTGAATCTATCAGTGTTCCTAGGAAGGAAACTCTTGTGAGAGGGGAGAGAGAACCGTTTTCTTCGTTTACCTTCCACCCGTGAGACCTCAGAAAGGCCAGAACAATGTCCGTATGGGACTTGGCGATTTGAAAAGTTGACGCCTGTATCAGAATGTCGTCTAGGTAAGGAGCCACCGCTATGCTCCGTGGCCTTAGAACCGCCAGTAGGGACCCTAGAACCTTCTTAAAGATTATTGATGCCATGGCTAACCCGAAGGGAAGAGCCACAAACTGGTAATGCCTGTCTAAGAAGGCGAACCTGAGGAACTGATGATGATCTCTGTGAATCGGAATGTGGAGATAAGCATCCTTTAAGTCCACGGTAGTCATATATTGACCCTCCTGGATCATAGGGAGGATGGTTCGGATAGTCTCCATCTTGAAGGATGGGACCCTGAGAAATTTGTTTAGGATCTTGAGATCCAAGATTGGTCTGAAAGTTCCCTCTTTTTTGGGAACTATAAACAGATTTGAATAGAAGCCCTGCCCCTGTTCCTCCCTTGGAACTGGGTGGATCACTCCCATAACCAGTAGGTCTTGAACACAACGTAAGAATGCCTCTCTCTTTATCTGGTTTACAGATAATTGTGAGAGATGAAATCTCCCCTTTGGAGATGAAGCTTTGAAGTCCAGAAGATATCCCTGGGAAACAATCTCTAATGCCCAGGGATCCTGGCCGTCTCTTGCCCAAGCCTGGGCGAAGAGAGAAAGTCTGCCCCCCACTAGATCCGGTCCTGGATAGGGGGCTACTCCTTCATGCTATCTTAGAGGCAGCAGCAGGTTTTTTGGCCTGCTTCCCCTTGTTCCAAGCCTGGTTAGGTCTCCAGACTGGTTTGGGCTGGGCGAAATTTCCCTCTTGTTTTGCATTAGAGGAAACTGAAGCTGCGCCACTCTTGAAGTTTCGAAAGGAATGAAAATTATTCTGTTTGGTCCTTAACGTATTGGACCTATCCTGAGGAAGGGTGTGACCTTTACCTCCAGTAATATCAGAAATGATCTCCTTCAGACCGGGCCCGAATAGGGTTTGTCCCTTGAAGGGGATGTTAAGAAGCTTAGACTTTGAAGTAACGTCTGCTGACCAGGACTTAAGCCATAGCGCTCTACGCGCCAAAATGGCAAAACCTGAATTCTTAGCCGTTAGCTTGGCTAAATGAAAAATGGCGTCAGAAATAAAGGAGTTAGCTAACTTAAGAGCTTTAATCCTGTCTAGGATATCGTCTAACGGGGTCTCCACCTGTAGAGCCTCCTCAAGAGACTCAAACCAAAAGGCCGCTGCAGCAGTAACTGGGGCAATGCATGCAAGAGGCTGGAGAATAAAACCTTAATGTATAACAATTGTCTTAAGGAGACCCTCCAATTTTTTATCCATAGGATCTAGGAAAGCACAACTGTCCTCGACGGGGATAGTTGTACGCTTAGCTAGGGTAGAGACTGCTCCCTCCACCTTAAGAACCGTCTGCCACAAGTCCCGTATGGTGGCATCTATGGGAAACATCTTTTTGAAAGCAGGAGGGGGAGAGAACGGCACACCTGGTCTATCCCATTCCTTAGTAATAATTTCCGAAAACCTCTTAGGGACTGGAAAAACATCAGTGTAAACAGGCACTGCAAAGTATTTGTCCATTTTACACAATTTCTCTGGAACCACAATGGGGTCACAGTCATCCAGAGTCGCTAAAACCTCCCTAAGCAATAAGCGGAGGTGTTCAAGCTTAAATTTAAACGCTGTCATCTCAGAATCAGAATGAAGTAACGCCTTCCCTGAGTCTGAAATGTCACCCACAGATAGAGGCTCACCTGCCTCGGCTTCTGAGTATTGTGAGGGTATATCGGACACAGGCAATAAAGCGTCAGAAAGCTCTGTATTAGTTCTAGCCCCAGAGCTGTCTCGCTTTCCTTGTAGCCCTGGCAGTTTGGAGAATACCTCTGTGAGGGTAGCATTCATAACTGCCGCCATGTCCTGTAAGGTAAAAGAATTAGACGCGCTAGATGTACTTGGCGTCACTTGCGCGGGAGTTATGGGTTCTGACACATGGGGAGAGTTAGATGGCATAATCTCCCTCTTTTCAGTCAGAGAATCCCCTGGAGATAAATCTTTAAGCGCCATAATATCAGTACATTTGGTACACATTCTAAGAGGGGGTTCCACAATGGCTTCCAAACATATTGAACAAGGAATTTCCTCTATGTCAGACATGTTTAACAGACTAGTAATGAGACAAGCAAGCTTGGAAAACACTTTAATAAAGGTGAAACAGCAATTAAACAAAAACGTTACTGTGCCTTTAAGAGAAAAAAACTAGCACTTAAACTGCAAAACAGTGAAAAAATACAGTAAAATCTTTGAAATTTTTACAGTGTGAGTAAGGGACTAAAGCAACATTGCACCCACTTGCAAATGGATGATTAACCCCTTAGGCCCCAAACCGGATTGAAAAACGTTAAAAAACGTTAAAAGTCAATTGAGCACCGTGCCACAGCTCTGCTGAGGCTCCTACCTGCCCTTAAATACGATTTTGTGCAGAAATAACCCCTTTGAAATGGTTCTCAGATGCCAGAGGACTCTTCTAGGGAAGCTGGATGTCTCAGTCTGAATTAAAACTGCACAGTTAGAGCGCTAAAATAGGCCCCTCCCACCATGTACTGGATGTCAGAGGGGCCTTAAGAAAATACTCCTAGAAATATCTGACTAGCCATGTGGAAATAAAGACTTATCTCCCTCAGAGAAAAAACGTCCTAATTATGAAATCATGTAAACGTTTTGTCACTAAGCAATATGAATATTAACATGAGTATTACCCTGTTATGTAAGCATGATCCCAGTCGCTGTTAAATCACTGCATCAGGCTTACCTCAAATACACAAGGCTCTGTCAGCATTTTCTAGAACTTATTCATCTCTCTAGAAATAAAAATACTGAACATACCTCAAAGCAGGTAATCTGCAGACCGTTCCCCCAACTGAAGTTTTCCCATATTTTTCAGTTATGTGTGAGAACAGCAATGGACCTTAGTTAAGATCATCAAACCTCCAGGCAGAATTCTTCTTCTAATTTCTGCCTGAGAGTAAAAAAGTACAACGCCGGTACCGTTTAAAAATAACAAACTCTTGATTGAAGGTAAAACTACACTAAGTCACCACATATCTCTTGATACTTCCTTTCTTGTCGAGAGTTGCAAGAGAATGACTGGGGGTGGCAGTTAGGGGAGGAGCTATATAGACAGCTCTGCTGTGGGTGTCCTCTTGCAACTTCCTGTTGGGAAGGAGAATATCCCACAAGTAATGGATGAACCTGTGGACTGGATACCTTACAAGAGAAATAATGTTAAAAGAGCTACTTGTAAACAGTTTAACACACTCCAGCAGGTAAAATGGAACAAATTAAAGTAAAGAAAAAATTAGGGTACACTGTCCCTTTACAATTTAGCTTTCACTAGATTCATTAACCGTTTAAAACAGCCAGGTGATGTCTGGGGTCCTCTAAGGGTTGGAGTACCTACCACACTCTAGCAGAGGGAGATTGCCGCCTTTGTTGATGGCAGAGATCTTGAGGGTAGTGATAGTGAGGACGGTGATAGTGAGGGTGATAGTGAGGGTAGTGATAGTGAGGGTAGTGATAGTGATGGTAGTGATAGTGAGGGTAGTGATAGTGAGGGTAAGTGATAGTGAGGGTAGTGATAGTGAGGGTAGTGATAGTGAGGGTAAGTGATAGCTAGGGTAGTGATAGTGAGGGTAGTGATAGTGATGGTAGTGATAGTGAAGGTAAATGATAGTGAGGGTAGAGATAGTGAGGGTAGTGATAGCTAGGGTAGTGATAGTGAGGATAGTGATAGTGAGGGCAGTATTAGTGAGGGTAGAGATAGTGAGGGTAGAGATAGTGAGGGCAGTGATAGAGAGGGCAGTGATAGTGAGGGTAGAGATAGTGAGGGTAGTGATAGTGAGGGTAAGTGATAGTGAGGGTAAGTGATAGTGAGGGTAGTAAGGGTAGTGATAGTGAGGGTAGTGATAGTAAGGGTAGTGATAGTGAGGGTAGAGATAGTGAGCGTAGTGATAGTGAGGGTAGTGATAGTAAAGGTAGTGATAGTGAGGGTAGAGATAGTGAGCATAGTGATAGTGAAGGTAGTGATAGTGAGGGTAGTGAGGGTAGTGATAGTGAGGGTAGTAAGGGTAGTGATAGAATCTTTAATTTAGACAGGAGTTCATGTTTTGCCTATTTACAAACCAGACACTTTTATTATAATCAGAAAGTTTCAGAAGGAGATGTCTGGACACTGGGTCCATTGGATACTATTATTAATAGATTCTTTAGGGTTGATCACTCTATTTCACCTATTTATAGATTACTAAGACTTAAGGATGCAGAGGCAAGGGTAAATAGCCTTTTATGTATTTGGAAACTAGATTTTCCTGAAATCGACCTAGAAAATTTTCAAAAGAGCTTTAATAGAGTAAGAAAGTTTTCAAGTAATATGGCAATAAGAGAATCTCATTTGAAACTCCTTAATAGAGCTTATCTGACTCCTAGCAAAATGGGCAAATGGAAAGGGGATATGGCTTGTTATAGATGCAAATTTCCCTTGGCTGATTTATTCCACGTTTTTTATGCATGTCCAAAAACTATTAAACTATGGAAACAAGTGGAATACTGGTTAAACAGATTTTTGCCAGATAGGGTATCACTTAATCCATTATATATATTTTATCTGGTTCATGGTCAGATCCAAAATAAATCTCTGATTAATACAGTAATCTTATTAGTTAGACAGATGATTTTAAGAGTGTGGAAGGATAAAAATGTGCCCGGTATAGCCTCGGTCATACGTAATATTCAATATCAAATGGTGCTAGAACAATACGATCCATTAATATTTGAAGAAAAAAAAATTAAAAACTACCTAGCGAAATGGGATAAAGTAATTCTGGGTCAGCCTAGAGAGGTTCAGTTACAGGTATTAGGATATTTTCGCAAGTCACCGGACTTTTTACAATTAATATTATTAGATAGATATCCCGAATTCTGGAGACAATATCTCTTTTGAGGTTGGGGGCTGGGGGAAGGAGAGAGAGCACGGGAGCTATATTTCTTTTTTTTTCTTTCTTTTCTTTTTCTTTTAGTCTTTTACATGAGAATTATGCAAGTATATTAAGGAAAGTTTTATCAGTTCCAAGCTTTGCTAACCTAGGTTTAGGTTCCCCACAGAGTAAGAAGTAAAGGTATCAGTATTGATAGAATTGTTTTCCCTGTATCGAGGGCTTTGTGGTAATTATTATATCAGCTGTATTACTATGTTCCATAAATGTATTCTGCTTCTTTCTCATGTCTTCTTCTTTGAAAGAAAACATCAATAAAAAACATAATTTATGCTTACCAGATAAATTTATTTCTCTTGTGATGTATCGAGTCCACGGATTCATCCATACTTGTGGGATATTCTCCTTCCCTACAGGAAGTGGCAAAGAGAGAACCCACACCCCTTAGCTCCACCCCCCAGCCATTCGACCGAAGGCTAGGAAGAAAAAGGAGAAACTATAGGGTGCAGTGGTGACTGAAGTTTTTTAAATAAAAATATACTGCCTGTCTTAAATAAACAGGGCGGGCCGTGGACTCGATACATCACAAGAGAAATAAATTTATCAGGTAAGCATTAATTATGTTTTCTCTTGTAAGATGTATCGAGTCCACGGATTCATCCATACTTGTGGGATACCAATACCAAAGCTTTAGGACACGGATGAAGGGAGGGACAAGACAGGTACCTTAAACGGAAGGCACCACTGCTTGTAGAACCTTCCTCCCAAAAATAGCCTCCGAAGAAGCAAAAGTATCGAATTTGGAAAATTTGGAAAAAGTATGAAGCGAAGACCAAGTCGCCGCCTTACAAATCTGTTCAACAGAAGCCTCATTTTTAAAAGCCCATGTGGAAGCCACTGCTCTAGTAGAATGAGCAGTAATTCTTTCAGGAGGCTGCTGGCCAGCAGTCTCATAAGCCAAACGGATGATGCTTTTCAGCCAAAAGGAAAGAGAGGTAGCCGTAGCCTTTTGACCTCTCCGTTTACCAGAATAAACAACAAACAATGAAGATGTTTGACGGAAATCTTTAGTTGCTTGTAAGTAGAACTTTAAAGCACGAACCACATCAAGATTGTGCAACAGACGTTCCTTCTTTGATGAAGGATTAGGACACAGTGAAGGAACAACAATCTCGTGATTGATATTCCTATTAGAAACAACCTTAGGAATAAACCCAGGTTTGGTACGCAAAACCACCTTATCTGCATGGAAAACAAGGTAAGGTGAATCACACTGTAAAGCAGATAACTCAGAAACTCTTCGAGCCGAAGAGATAGCTACTAAAAACAAAACTTTCCAAGATAGAAGCTTAATATCTATGGAATGCATAGGTTCAAACGGAACCCCTTGAAGAACTTTAAGAACTAAGTTTAGGCTCCATGGCGGAGCAACAGGTTTAAATACAGGCTTGATCCTAACCAAGGCCTGACTAAACGCTTGAACGTCTGGGACATCTGCCAGCCGTTTGTGTAAAAGAATAGACAAAGCAGATATTTGTCCTTTTAAGGAACTAGCTGATAATCCCTTCTCCAATCTTTCTTGGAGAAAGGACAATATTCTAGGAATACTAATCTTACTCCATGAGTAACCCTTGGATTCACACCAATAAAAATATTTGCACCAAATCTTATGATAGATCTTCCTGGTGACAGGCTTTCTAGCTTGAATCAGGGTATCAATGACCGACTCAGAGAAACCACGCTTTGATAGAATCAGGCGTTCAATCTCCAAGCAGTCAGACGCAGAGAAATTAGATTTGGATGCGTGAATGGACCTTGGATTAGAAGGTCCTGCCTCATTGGCAGAGTCCACGGTGGAACCGATGACATGTCCACTAGGTCTGCATACCAAGTCCTGCGTGGCCACGCAGGTGCTATCAGAATCACTGAAGCTCTCTCCTGCTTGATTCTGGCAACCAGACGTGGGAGGAGAGGAAATGGTGGAAATACATAGGCCAGATTGAAGGACCAGGGCACTGCTAAAGTATCTATCGGTACCGCCTGGGGATCCCGGGACCTGGACCCGTAACAAGGAAGTTTGGCATTCTGACGGGACGCCATCAGATCCAATTCTGGTGTGCCCCATAGCTGAGTCAGCTGGGCAAATACCTCCGGATGGAGCTCCCACTCCCCCGGATGAAAAGTCTGACGACTTAGGAAATCCGCCTCCCAGTTCTCTACTCCTGGGATATGGATTGCTGAGAGATGGCAAGAGTGATCCTCCGCCCATCGGATTATTTTAGTTACCTCCATCATCGCTAGAGAACTCCGTGTTCCTCCTTGATGATTGATATAAGCTACAGTCGTGATGTTGTCCGACTGAAATCTGATGAATTTGGCCGCAGCAAGCTGAGGCCACGCCTGAAGCGCAATGAATATCGCTCTCAGTTCTAGAACGTTTATCTAGAGGAGTTTCCTCCTGAGACCATAAGCCCTGTGCTTTCAGGGAGTTCCAGACTGCACCCCAGCCTAGCAGGCTGGCATCTGTCGTTACTATGAGCCACTGTGGCCTGTGGAAACACATTCCCTGAGACAGGTGGTCCTGAGACAACCACAAGAGAAGAGAATCTCTTGTCTCCTGGTCCAGATGCAGTTGAGGAGATAAATCTGCATAATCCCCATTCCACTCTTTGAGCATGCATAGTTGCAGTGGTCTGAGGTGTAGGCGGGCAAAAGGAACTATGTCCATTACCCCTACCATGAGTCTGATTACCTCCATGCACTGAGCCACTGATGGCCGAGGAATAGAATGAAGAGCTCGGCAAGTGGTTAAGAGTTTTGATTTTCTGACCTCCGTCAGAAATATTTTCATTTCTACCGAGTCTATGAGAGTCCCTTGAAAGGAAACTTTTGTGAGAGGGAAGAGAGAACTCTTTTTTATGTTCACCTTCCACCCGTGAGATCTCAGAAAAGCCAACACGATGTCCGTGTGAGACTTGGCTAGTTGGAAAGTCGACGCCTGAATTAAGATGTCGTCTAGATAAGGCGCCACTGCTATGCCCGCGGCCTTAGCACCGCCAAAAGGGAACCTAGCACTTTTGTGAAAATTCTGGGAGCCGTGGCCAACCCGAAGGGAAGGGCCACAAACTGGTAATGCCTGTCCAGAAAGGCAAATCTGAGGAATTGATGATGATCTCTGTGAATAGGGATGTGTAGATACGCATCCTTTAAGTCCACGGTAGTCATATATTGACCCTCCTGGATCAACGGTAGAATAGTCCGAATAGTCTCCATCTTGAATGATGGTACTCTGAGGAATTTGTTTAGAATTTTGAGATCCAAGATTGGTCTGAAAGTTCCCTCTTTTTTGGGAACCACAAACAGGTTTGAGTAAAACCCCAGCCCTTGTTCCACTTTTGGAACTGGGTGGATTACTCCCATGGTATGTAGGCCTTCTACACAGCGTAAGAACGCCTCTCTCTTTGTCTGATTTGCAGACAATTGAGAAATGTGAAATCTCCCCCTTGGGGGAGAGTCTTTGAAGTCCAGAAGATATCCCTGGGACACAATTTCTAAGGCCCAGGAATCGTGAACATCTCTTGCCCACGCCTGAGCGAAGAGAGAGAGTCTGCCCCCTACTAGATCCGGTCCCGGATCGGGGGCTACCCCTTCATGCTGTCTTAGAGGCAGCTGCAGGCTTCTTGGCCTGTTTACCCTTGTTCCAAGCCTGGTGAGGTCTCCAGACTGACTTGGATTGGGCAAAATTCCCCTCTTGCTTTGCAGCAGGAGAAGCTGAAGCGGGACCACCCTTGAAGTTCCGAAAGGAACGAAAATTATTTTGTTTGGTCCTCATTTTATTTGTTCTATCCTGAGGGAGGGCATGGCCTTTCCCTACAGTGATGTCTGAAATAATCTCTTTCAGTTCAGGCCCGAATAGGGTCTTTCCTTTGAAAGGGATGTTCAAAAGTTTAGATTTTGATGACACATCAGCAGACCAGGACTTAAGCCATAACGCCCTGCGTGCTAAAATGGCAAAACCTGAATTCTTTGCACTAATTTAGCCAGTTGGAAAGCGGCATCTGTAATGAAAGAATTAACCAATTTAAGGGCCTTAATTCTGTCCATAATATCCTCTAATGGAGTCTGCATCTGAAGAGCCTCTTCTAGAGCCTCGAACCAGAAAGCAGCTGCAGTAGTTACAGGAACAATGCACGCAATAGGTTGGAGAAGAAAACCTTCATGAACAAAATTTTCTTCAGGAGACCCTCTATTTTTTTATCCATAGGATCTTTGAAAGCACAACTGTCTTCGATAGGTATAGTTATACGCTTAGCCAGAGTAGAAATAGCTCCCTCCACCTTAGGGACCGTCTGCCACGAGTCCCGCATGGTGTCAGATATGGGAAACATTTTCTTAAAAACAGGAGGGGGAGCGAACGGAATACCTGGTCTATCCCAATCCTTAGTAACAATATTCACAATCCTCTTAGGGACTGGAAAAACATCAGTGTAAACAGGAACCTCTAAGTATTTGTCCATTTTACACAATTTCTCTGGGACCACTATACGGGTCACAACTATCTAGAGTCGCCAATACCTCCCTGAGCAATAAGCAGAGGTGTTCAAGCTTAAATTTAAATGCCGTCATATCAGAATCTGTCTGAGGGAGCGTCTTTCCTGAATCAGAAATTTCTCCCTCAGATAACAAATCCCTTACCCCTACTTCAGAACATTGTGAGGGTATATCGGATATGACTACTAAAGCTTCAGACGGCTCAGCATTTGTTCTTAACCCAGAGCTGTCACGCTTTCCTTGTAAACCAGGCAGTTTGGATAAAACCTCTGTGAGGGTTCTATTCATAACTGTGGCCATGTCTTGTAAAGTAAATGAATTCGACGCACTAGAGGTACTAGGCGTCACTTGTGCGGGCGTTACTGGTTGTGACACTTGGGGAGAGCTAGATGTTAAACCCTCATTTCCTTCTGTCTGAGAATCATCTATTGCAATATTTTTAAGTGCTAAAATATGCTCTTTATAATTTATAGACATATCAGTGCAAGTGGGACACATTCTAAGAGGGGGTTCCACAATGGCTTCTAAACATATTGAACAAGGATTTTCCTTGGTATCAGACATGTTAAACAGGCTAGTAATGTAACAAGCAAGCTTGGAAAACACTTTAATCAAAGCAAATAACACAAACGGTACTGTGCCTTTAAGAGAAAAAACAGAATTTATGCTTACCTGATAAATTACTTTCTCCAACGGTGTGTCCGGTCCACGGCGTCATCCATTACTTGTGGGAAATATTCTCCCCCACAGGGAAAGGCAAGGAGAGCACACAGCAAGCGCTGTCCATATAGCTCCCCCTCTGGCTCTGCCCCCCAGTCATTCGACCGACGGTTAGGAGAAAAAGGAGAAACTACAGGGTGACTGTAGTGTATAAAGAAAAATTTTTCAACCTGATTAAAAAACCAGGGCGGGCCGTGGACCGGACACACCGTTGGAGAAAGTAATTTATCAGGTAAGCATAAATTCTGTTTTCTCCAACATTGGTGTGTCCGGTCCACGGCGTCATCCATTACTTGTGGGAACCAATACCAAAGCTTTAGGACACGGATGAAGGGAGGGAGCAAATCAGGTTACCTAAACGGAAGGCACCACGGCTTGCAAAACCTTTCTCCCAAAAATAGCCTCCGAAGAAGCAAAAGTATCAAATTTGTAGAATTTGGCAAAAGTGTGCAGAGAAGACCAAGTCGCTGCCTTACATATCTGGTCAACAGAAGCCTCGTTCTTGTAGGCCCATGTGGAAGCCACAGCCCTAGTAGAGTGAGCTGTGATACGGTCAGGAGGCTGCCGTTGTCTACTCCTGGGATGTGAATAGCAGATAGATGGCAGGAGTTACTTCCTTCAGCTAAGCGGATAATGCTTTTCAGCCAGAAAGAGAGAGAGGTAGCAGTAGCTTTTTTTTCTTACCAGAGTAAACGACAAACAAAGATGAGGTTTGTCTAAAATCTTTTGTTGCTTCTAAATAGAACTTTAAAGCACGAACAACATCTAAATTGTGTAATAAACGTTCCTTCTTTGAAACTGGATTCGGACACAAAGAAGGAACAACTATTTCCTGGTTGATGTTCTTGTTGGAAACAACTTTTGGAAGAAAACCAGGCTTAGTACGCAAAACAACCTTATCTGAATGAAAAACCAGATATGGTGGATTACACTGCAAAGCAGATCATTCAGAAACTCTTCTAGCAGAAGAAATAGCAACCAAAAACAGAACTTTCCAAGATAATAACTTAATATCTATGGCATGTAAAGGTTCAAACGGAACCCCTTGAAGAACTGAAAGAACTAAATTTAGACTCCAAGGAGGAGTCATGGGTCTGTAAACAGGCTTGATTCTAACCAAAGCCTGAACAAAAGCTTGTACATCTGGCAAAGCTGTCAGTCGTTTGTGCAACAAGACGGATAATGCAGAAATCTGTCCTTTTAGAGAACTAGCTGACAACCCTTTATCCAAACCTTCTTGGAGAAAGGAGAGAATCTTTGGAATTTTAATCTTACTCCAGGAGAATCCTTTGGATTCACACCAACAGATATATCTTTTCCATATTTTATGGTAAATCTTTCTAGTCACAGGTTTTCTGGCTTGGACCAGAGTATCTATCACAGAATTTGAAAACCCACGCTTGGATAAAATCAAGCGTTCAATTTCCAAGCAGTCAGCTGCAGAGAAACTGAGACAGGATCTTCTAGTACAAGGTCCATTCGAACATCCAAATCTAAAGGTAGCTTCCATGGTGGAGCCGATGACATATTCACCAGGTCTGCATACCAAGTCCTGCGTGGCCACGCAGGAGCTATCAGAATCACCGAGGCCTTCTCCTGTTTGATCCTGGCTATGAGCCTGGGAAGGAGAGGAAACGGTGGAAACACATATGCTAGGTTGAACGACCAAGGCGCCACTAATGCATCCACTAGAGTCGCCTTGGGATCCCTGGATCTGGACCCGTAGTAAGGTATCTTGAAGTTCTGACGGGACGCCATTAGATCCATGTCTGGAATGCCCCATAATTGGGTTAACTGAGCAAAGACCTCCGGATGGAGTTCCCACTCCCCCGGATGGAAAGTCTGACGACTCAAATAGTCCGCCTCCCAGTTGTCTACTCCTGGGATGTGAATAGCAGATAGATGGCAGGAGTGATTCTCTGCCCATTGGATTATCTTGGTTACTTCCTTCATCGCTAGGGAACTCTTTGTTCCCCCCTGATGATTGATGTACGCAACAGTCGTTATGTTGTCCGACTGAAATCTTATGAACCTGGCTTCCGCTAGCTGAGGCCAAGCCAGGAGCGCATTGAATATAGCTCTTAGTTCCAAAATGTTTATCGGGAGAAGCGACTCTTCCCGCAACCATAGGCTGGCTTCGGTCGTGACGATGACCCACTCCGGTCTTTCCCTGAGACAGGTGATCCTGGGTCAACCACCAGAGAAGTGAGTCCCTGGTTACCTGATCTACTTGAATTTGGGGAGACAAGTCTGTATAGTCCCCATTCCACTGATTGAGCATGCATAGCTGTAATGGTCTTAGATGAATTCGAGCAAAAGGAACCACATCCATTGCTGCGACCATTAGTCCTATTACTTCCATGCATTGAGCTATGGAGGGTTGAGGAATAGAATGAAGAACTCGACAAGCTTTTAGAAGCTATGCCTTTCTGACTTCTGTGAGAAAGATCTTCATTTCCACAGAATCTATTATTGTTCCCAGAAAAGGAACCCTTGTGGACGGTGACAGTGAACTTTTTTCTATGTTCACCTTCCACCCGTGAGATCTGAGAAAGGCCAACACAATGTCTGTATGAGCCCTCGCTTTGGAAAGGGACGACGCTTGGATTAGGATGTCGTCTAGATAAGGTGCTACAGCGATGCCCCTCGGCCTTAGGACCGCTAGAAGGGACCCTAGCACCTTTGTGAAAATTCTGGGAGCGGTGGCTAAACCGGATGGAAGAGCCACAAACTGGTAATGTTTGTCCAGAAAGGCGAACCTCAGGAACTGATGATGAGATTTGTGGATTGGGATATGCAGATACGCATCCTTTAGATCCACGGTAGTCAAAAATTGACCCTGTTGGATTGTCGGTAAGATTGTCCGAATGGTTTCCATCTTGAAGGATGGAACTCTGAGGAACTTGTTTAATATCTTTAAATCCAGAATTGGCCTGAAAGTTCCCTCTTTTTTGGGAACCACAAACAGGTTTGAGTAAAAAACTAGACCTTGTTCCCCGGAGGGGACTGGGTTTATCACTCCCATCTTTGATAGCTCTCTTACACAATGTAAGAATGCCTGTTTCTTTATCTGGTCTGAAAATAAGCGAGACAGGTGGAACCTTCCCTTTGGAGGAAGTCCCTTGAATTCTAACAGGTATCCCTTGGAAACTATCTCTAGTGCCCAGGGATCCAGAACATCTCTTGCCCAAGCCTGAGCGAAGAGAGATAGTCTGCCCCCTACCAGATCCGGTCCCGGATCGGGGGCTACCCCTTCATCCTTAGGGGTCACCATTCACAGAAAAAAGCCTTTTGGAGTCACTTTCTGAGCCACAGGACCCTATCTGCATGCACTGCCTTGTAAATCAACTGTGCAGCTGAAGCACCAAAATGAGGCTTCCTCCCTCAGCACACTAGAGTGAAGGGGCCTTCCTGACTAGATTTAGGTGTCTAAAACAAGCCAGATCAATAAAAAACGTTCCCCAGTGTATGTGAGCTTATAAAATATTTCAAATGGTATCATATTGTAATAAAAACCAATCGATTTTGCCCCTAACAGTGTCTACCAGCATAAAAAACAAAAAGGGGAAGCCTGTTATCTTTTTTGCTGAGGTGAAAGAAAAATGGCTTACCTTTTCCCCTGAGGGGAAATATGACTGTCATCTAGCATTAGCCTGTGTTGTTAGAAGGAGACCAGTCATACCTGAAGCAGATGAGTCTGCAAACTGTTACCCCAAACTGAAGTTCTCTTGTTTCAACAGTCCTGCGTGATAACAGTAATGGATTTTAGTTACTGTCTGCTAAAATCATAGCCCTCTTAAACAGAAATCTTCATCACTTTTCTGTTATAGAGTAAATAGTACAAGCCAGCACTATTTTAAAATAACAAACTCTTGATAGAAGAATAAAAAACTACAACTAACACCACAAACTCCTCGCCATCCCCGTGGTAGATGCTACTTGTTCAGAGCGGCAAGGAGAATGACTGGGGGGCGGAGCCAGAGGGGGAGCTATATGGACAGCTCTTGCTGTGTGCTCTCCTTGCCTTTCCCTGTGGGGGTGAATATTTCCCACAAGTAATGGATGACGCCGTGGACCGGACACACCAATGTTGGAGAAAAAGCTGCACAAACTCTGCAAAACAGTGTAAAAAAGCAGTAAACTCAACAAAATTTTTACAGTAGCATCATAAAGCCTTAGTAACTTTGCACAGCTATGCAAATAAACAATTAACCCCTTAATGTAAAAACCGGATTGACAAAACGTCAAAAAACGGTAAAAAAACGTTCAGCACCTTGCCACAGCTCTGCTGTGGCGCCTACCTGCCCTTTAGAAATGATTTGTGGGGAAAAAACTTCTTTACAGTCCTCAAACACAGTAGGAACCTCTGGAGAATTAGCTGGATGTCTCTGAGGAAAAGAAACTGCGCAACTGAGACGCGAAAAACATAATTTATGCTTACCTGATAAATTCCTTTCTCCTGTAGTGTAGTCAGTCCACGGGTCATCCATTACTTATGGGATATTAACTCCTCCCCAACAGGAAGTGCAAGAGGATCACCCAAGCAGAGCTGCTATATAGCTCCTCCCCTCTACGTCACACCCAGTCATTCGACCGAAACCAAACGAGAAAGGAGAAACTATAGGGTGCAGTGGTGACTGGAGTTTAATTTAATTTTAGACCTGCCATAAAAACAGGGCGGGCCGTGGACTGACTACACTACAGGAGAAAGGAATTTATCAGGTAAGCATAAATTATGTTTTCTCCTGTTAAGTGTAGTCAGTCCACGGGTCATCCATTACTTATGGGATACCAATACCAAAGCTAGAAGTACACGGATGACGGGAGGGACAGGCAGGCTCTTTATACGGAAGGAACCACTGCCTGAAGAACCTTTCTCCCAAAAACAGCCTCAGAAGAAGCAAAAGTGTCAAATTTGTAAAATTTGGAAAAAGTATAAAGAGAAGACCAAGTTGAAGCCTTGCAAATCTGTTCAACAGAGGCCTCATTCTTAAAGGCCCACGTGGAAGCCACAGCTCTCGTAGAATGAGCTGTAATTCTTTCAGGAGGCTGCTGTCCAGCAGTCTCATAGGCTAAACGTATTATGCTACGAAGCCAAAAGGAGAGAGAGGTAGTGGATGCTTTTTGACCTCTCCTTTGTCCAGAATAAACTACAAACAGGGAAGATGTTTGGCGAAAATCTTTAGTTGCCTGTAAATAAAATTTCAAGGCACGGACTACGTCTAGATTGTGCAGAAGTCGTTCCTTCTTTGAAGAAGGGTTAGGGCACAATGATGGAACAACAATCTCTTGATTGATATTCTTGTTAGTGACTACCTTAGGTAAGAACCCAGGTTTAGTACGCAGAACTACCTTGTCTGAATGAAAAATCAGATAAGGAGAATCACAATGTAAGGCCGATAACTCAGAGACTCTACGAGCCGAGGCAATAGCCATTAAGAACAGAACTTTCGAAGATAACAGTTTGATATCAATGGAATGAAGGGGTTCAAACGGAACACCCTGTAAAACGTTAAGAACTAAGTTTAAGCTCCACGGTGGAGCAACAGTCTTAAACACAGGCTTAATTCTGGCCAAAGCCTGACAAAAAGCCTGAACGTCTGGAACTTCTGACAGACGTTTGTGTAAAAGGATGGACAGAGCTGAGATCTGTCCCTTTAAAGAACTTGCAGATAAACCCTTTTCTAAGCCTTCTTGTAGAAAAGCCAATATCCTAGGAATCCTAACCTTACTCCATGAGTAACTCTTGGATTCGCACCAGTGTAAATATTTACGCCATATCTTATGGTAAATCTTCCTGGTAACAGGTTTCCTAGCCTGTATTAAGGTATCAATTACTGACTCCGAAAATCCACGCTTTGATAAAATCAAGCGTTCAATCTCCATGCAGTCAGCTTCAGAGAAATTAGATTTTGATGTTTGAAAGGACCCTGAATTAGAAGATCCTGTCTCAGAGGCAGCGACCAAGGTGGACAGGATGACATGTCCACTAGATCTGCATACCAGGTCCTGCGTGGCCACGCAGGTGCTATTAGAATCACTGATGCTTTCTCCTGTTTGATCCTGGCAATCAATCGAGGAAGTATCGGGAAGGGTGGAAACACATAAGCCATCTTGAAGGTCCAGGGTGCTGTCAGAGCATCTATCAGGACCGCTCCCGGGTCCCTGGATCTGGACCCGTAACAAGGAAGCTTGGCGTTCTGTCGAGACGCCATGAGATCCACATCTGGTTTGCCCCAACGTTGAAGTATTTGGGCAAAGACCTCCGGATGAAGTTCCCACTCCCCCGGGTGAAAAGTCTGGCGACTTAGGAAATCCGCCTCCCAGTTCTCCACGCCTGGGATGTGGATCGCTGACAGGTGGCAAGAGTGAGACTCTGCCCAGCGAATTATCTTTGAAACTTCTATCATCGCTAGGGAACTCCTTGTCCCTCCCTGATGGTTGATGTAAGCCACAGTTGTGATATTGTCCGACTGAAACCTGATGAACCTCCAGGTTTCTAACTGAGGCCAAGTCAGAAGGGCATTGAGAACTGCTCTCAATTCCAGGATGTTTATTGGAAGGAGACTTTCCTCCTGAGTCCATGATCCCTGAGCCTTCAGGGAATTCCAGACAGCGCCCCAACCTAGTAGGCTGGCGTCTGTTGTTACAATTGTCCAGTCTGGCCTGCTGAAGGGTATCCCCCTGGACAGATGTGGCCGAGAAAGCCACCATAGAAGAGAATCTCTGGTCTCTTGATCCAGATTCAGCATAGGGGACAAATCTGAGTAATCCCCATTCCATTGACTTAGCATGCACAATTGCAGCGGTCTGAGATGCAGGCGTGCAAAAGGTACTATGTCCATTGCCGCTACCATTAAGCCGATTACCTCCATGCATTGAGCCACTGACAAGTGTTGAATGGAATGAAGGGCACGGCAAGCATTTAGGAGTTTTGTTAACCTGTCCTCTGTCAGGTAAATTTTCATTTCTACAGAATCTATAAGAGTCCCCAAGAAGGGAACTCTTGTGAGTGGCAATAGAGAACTCTTTTCTATGTTCACCTTCCACCCATGCGAACTTAGAAATGCCAGAATTAACTCTGTATGAGACTTGGCAGTTTGGAAATTTGACGCTTGTATCAGAATGTCGTCTAGGTACGGAGCTACCGCAATTCCTTGCGGTCTTAGTACCGCCAGAAGAGCGCCCAGAACCTTTGTAAAGATTCTTGGAGCCGTAGCTAACCCGAAGGGAAGAGCTACGAACTGATAATGCCTGTCTAGGAAGGCAAATCTTAGGTACCGGTAATGATCCTTGTGAATCGGTATGTGAAGGTACGCATCCTTTAGATCCACTGTGGTCATGTACTGACCCTTTTGGATCATGGGTAAGATTGTACGAATAGTTTCCATCTTGAACGATGGAACTCTTAGGAATTTGTTTAGGATCTTTAAATCCAAGATTGGTCTGAAGGTTCCCTCTTTCTTGTGAACCACAAACAGATTTGAGTAAAACCCTTGTCCGTGTTCCGACCGCGGAACCGGGTGGATCACTCCCATTAACAAAAGATCTTGAACACAGCGTAGAAACGCCTCTTTCTTTGCCTGGTTTGTTGACAACCTTGAAAGATGAAATCTCCCTTTGGGAGGAGAAGCTTTGAAGTCCAGAAGATATCCCTGGGATATGATCTCTAACGCCCAGGGATCCTGGACATCTCTTGCCCAAGCCTGGGCGAAGAGAGAAAGTCTGCCCCCTACTAGATCCGTTGCCGGATCGGGGGCCCTCACTTCATGCTGTCTTAGGGGCGGCAGCAGGTTTTATGGCCTGCTTGCCCTTGTTCCAGGTCTGGTTAGGTTTCCAGCCCTGTCTGAAACGAGCAACAGTTCCTTCCTGTTTTGGAGCGGAGGAAGTTGATGCTGCTCCTGCCTTAAAGTTCTGAAAGGCACGAAAATTAGACTGTCTAGCCCTTGGTTTGGCTCTGTCTTGAGGCAGGGCATGGCCCTTACCTCCAGTAATGTCAGCGATAATTTCTTTCAAACCGGGCCCGAATAATGTCTGCCCCTTGAAAGGTATGTTAAGCAATTTAGATTTAGAAGTCACATCGGCTGACCAGGATTTTAGCCACAGCGCTCTGCGCGCCTGAATGGCAAATCCGGAATTCTTAGCCGTAAGCTTAGTTAGATGTACTACGGCATCAGAAATAAATGAATTAGCTAGCTTAAGGACTCTAAGCTTGTCTATAATTTCATCCAATGGAGCTGTTTCAAGGGTCTCTTCCAGAGACTCAAACCAGAATGCCGCCGCAGCCGTGACAGGCGCAATGCATGCGAGTGGTTGTAATATAAAACCTTGTTGAGTAAACATTTTCTTAAGGTAACCCTCTAACTTTTTATCCATTGGATCTGAAAAGGCACAGCTATCCTCCACCGGGATAGTGGTACGCTTAGCCAGAGTAGAAACTGCTCCCTCCACCTTAGGGACCGTCTGCCATAAGTCCCGTGTGGTGGCGTCTATTGGAAACATTTTTCTAAATATAGGAGGGGGGGAAAAGGGTACACCGGGCCTATCCCACTCCTTGGTAATAATCTCTGTAAGCCTCTTAGGTATAGGAAAGACGTCAGTACACGCCGGTACCGCATAGTATCTATCCAGCCTACATCATTTCTCTTGGATTGCAACCGTGTTACAATCATTCAGAGCCGCTAATACCTCCCCTAATAGTACACGGAGGTTCTCAAGCTTAAATTTAAAATTTGAAATGTCTGAATCCAGTCTATTTGGATCAGATCCGTCACCTACAGAATGAAGCTCTCCGTCTTCATGCTCTGCAACTTGTGACGCAGTATCAGACATGGCTCTAACATTATCAGCGTACTCTGTTCTCACCCCAGAGTGGTCGCGTTTACCTCTAAGTTCTGGCAATTTAGATAAAACTTCAGTCATAACATTAGCCATGTCTTGTAAAGTGATTTGTAATGGCCGCCCTGATGTACTTGGCGTCGCAATATCACGCACCTCCTGAGCGGGAGATGCAGGTACTGACACGTGAGGAGAGTTAGACGGCATAACTTTCCCCTCGTTGTCTGGTGAAATTTTCTTAAAATGTACAGATTGACTATTATTTAAAGAAGCATCAATACAATTAGTACACAAACTTCTATTGGGCTCCACATTGGCTTTTGAACATATTGCACAAAGAGATTCCTCTGTGTCAGACATGTTAAAACAAACTAGCAATAAGACTAGCAAGCTTGGAAAATACTTTTCAAATAATTTGCAAGCAATATAAAACGTTACTGTGCCTTTAAGAAGCACACAAAAACTGTCACAGTTGAATAACAATGAACCGGATTAGTTATAAACCCAAATTTTCACAGAAAAAGCACTAAGTTAGCAAAGGATTGCATTCACTAGCAATGGATGATTAACCCTTAATATCAGAAAAACGAGAAACAATTGAAAATATAAGCGTTTTTATCAGTCAAAGCACAGTCTCACAGGTCTGCTGTGAGTGATTACCTCCCTCAAAACTAGATTTGAAGACCCCTGAGCTCAGTAGAGACGTCCCGGATCATACAGGGAGAAGAAGGCAGACTGTGACTGAATTTCTGATGCGTAGCAAAAGCGCCAAAATAAGCCCCTCCCACACACATACAACAGTGAGGGAAGCTCAGTAAACTGTTTTAACCCAAAAACCAACGACAGCCATGTGGAAAATAAAGCCCAAATTATTTTTCACTAAGTACCTCAGATAATTAAACGATTTAACATGCCAGCAAACGTTTAACATCTAATTTATGAAATGTCATTAAAAAGCCTGCTGCTAGTCACTCATGCAGATTAGGCTAAAAGTTATATGCATACAGTATTTACCCAGTGAAGTGCCATTCCCCAGAAATACTAAAGTGTAAACATACATATATATCAGCCTGATACCAGTTGCTACTACTGCATTTAAGGCTGTACTTACATTATATCGGTATTAGCAGTATTTTCTCAGTCAATTCCATTCCTTAGAAAATAATATACTGCAACATACCTCTTTGCAGGTGAACCTGCCCGCTGTCCCCTGTTCTGAAGTTACCTCACTCCTCAGAATGGCCGAGAACAGCAAAATGGATCTTAGTTACGTCCGCTAAGATCATACAGAAAACTCAGGCAGATTCTTCTTCAAATGCTGCCTGAGAAGAAACAACACACTCCGGTGCCGTTTAAAATAACAAACTTTTGATTGAAGAAATAAAAACTAAGTTTAATAACCACAGTCCTCTCACACATCCTATCTATTAGTTGGGTGCAAGAGAATGACTGGGTGTGACGTAGAGGGGAGGAGCTATATAGCAGCTCTGCTTGGGTGATCCTCTTGCACTTCCTGTTGGGGAGGAGTTAATATCCCATAAGTAATGGATGACCCGTGGACTGACTACACTTAACAGGAGAAATAGGCCCCTCCCACCTCACTTGATGTTATGGGGCCTAAAAGAAACACAACAGAGTGTTTCCTAAACTAGCCATGTGGGTTAATAACCCTTAACCAAGCCACAATGACCCCTTAAAGTCCCTCAAAAACATAATTTATGCTTACCTGATAAATTCCTTTCTTCTGTAGTGTGATCAGTCCACGGGTCATCATTACTTCTGGGATATTACTCCTCCCCAACAGGAAGTGCAAGAGGATTCACCCAGCAGAGCTGCATATAGCTCCTCCCCTCTACGTCACTCCCAGTCATTCGACCAAGGACCAACGAGAAAGGAAAAGCCAAGGGTGAAGTGGTGACTGGAGTATAAATTAAAAAATATTTACCTGCCTTAAAAACAGGGCGGGCCGTGGACTGATCACACTACAGAAGAAAGGAATTTATCAGGTAAGCATAAATTATGTTTTCTTCTGTTAAGTGTGATCAGTCCACGGGTCATCATTACTTCTGGGATACCAATACCAAAGCAAAAGTACACGGATGACGGGAGGGATAGGCAGGCTCTTTATACAGAAGGAACCACTGCCTGAAGAACCTTTCTCCCAAAAATAGCCTCCGATGAAGCAAAAGTGTCAAATTTGTAAAATTTGGAAAAAGTATGAAGCGAAGACCAAGTTGCAGCCTTGCAAATCTGCTCAACAGAGGCCTCATTCTTGAAGGCCCAAGTGGAAGCCACAGCTCTAGTAGAATGAGCTGTAATTCTTTCAGGAGGCTGCTGTCCAGCAGTCTCATAAGCTAAACGAATTATGCTACGAAGCCAAAAAGAAAGAGGTAGCAGAAGCTTTTTGACCTCTCCTCTGCCCAGAGTAAACGACAAACAGAGAAGACGTTTGTCGAAATTCCTTAGTTGCCTGTAAGTAAAATTTTAGAGCACGGACTACATCCAGGTTGTGCAGTAGACGTTCCTTCTTCGAAGAAGGATTTGGGCACAAAGAAGGAACAACAATCTCTTGATTGATATTCCTGTTAGTAACTACCTTAGGTAAGAACCCAGGTTTAGTACGCAGAACTACCTTATCCGAATGAAAAATCAAATAAGGAGAATCACAATGTAAGGCTGATAATTCAGAGACTCTTCGAGCCGAGGAAATAGCCATTAAAAATAGAACTTTCCAAGATAACAACTTTATATCAATGGAATGAAGGGGTTCAAACGGAACGCCCTGTAAAACATTAAGAACCAGGTTTAAACTCCATGGTGGAGCAACAGTTTTAAACACAGGCTTAATCCTGGCCAAAGCCTGACAAAAAGCCTGGACGTCAGGAACTTCTGACAGACGTTTGTGTAACAGAATGGACAGAGCTGAGATCTGTCCCTTTAATGAACTAGCAGATAAACCCTTTTCTAAACCTTCTTGTAGAAAAGACAATATCCTAGGAATTCTAACCTTACTCCAAGAGTAACCTTTGGATTCACACCAATATAGGTATTTACGCCATATCTTATGGTAAATCTTTCTGGTAACAGGTTTCCTAGCCTGTATTAAGGTATCAATAACTGACTCAGAAAACCCACGTCTTGATAAAATCAAGCGTTCAATTTCCAAGCAGTCAGCTTCAGAGAAGTTAGATTTTGATGTTTGAAGGGACCCTGTATCAGAAGGTCCTGTTTCAGAGGTAGAGACCAAGGTGGACCGGATGACATGTCCACCAGGTCTGCATACCAAGTCCTGCGTGGCCACGCAGGTGCTATTAGAATCACTGATGCTCTCTCTTGTTTGATTCTGGCAATCAATCGAGGAAGCATCGGGAAGGGTGGAAACACGTAAGCCATCCTGAAGTCCCAAGGTGCTGTCAGGGCATCTATCAGGACTGCTCCTGGATCCCTGGATCTGGACCCGTAACGAGGAAGCTTGGCGTTCTGTCGAGACGCCATGAGATCTATCTCTGGTTTGCCCCAACGTCGAAGTAATTGGGCAAAGACCTCCGGATGGAGTTCCCACTCCCCCGGATGAAAAGTCTGACGACTTAAGAAATCCGCCTCCCAGTTCTCCACTCCCGGGATGTGGATTGCTGACAGGTGGCAAGAGTGAGACTCTGCCCAGCGAATTATCTTTGATACTTCCATCATAGCTAGGGAGCTTCTTGTCCCTCCCTGATGGTTGATGTAAGCTACAGTCGTGATGTTGTCCGACTGAAACCTGATGAACCCCCGAGTTGTCAACTGGGGCCAAGCCAGGAGGGCATTGAGAACTGCTCTCAATTCCAGAATGTTTATTGGCAGGAGACTCTCCTCCTGACTCCATTGTCCCTGAGCCTTCAGAGAATTCCAGACGGCACCCCAACCTAGAAGGCTGGCGTCTGTTGTTACAATTGTCCAGTCTGGTCTGCTGAATGGCATCCCCCTGGACAGATGTGGCCGAGAAAGCCACCATAGAAGAGAATTTCTGGTCTCTTGATCCAGATTCAGAGAAGGGGATAAGTCTGAGTAATCCCCATTCCACTGACTTAGCATGCACAGTTGCAGTGGTCTGAGGTGTAAGCGTGCAAAGGGTACTATGTCCATTGCCGCTACCATTAAGCCGATTACCTCCATGCATTGAGCCACTGACGGGTGTTGAATGGAATGAAGGGTGCGGCAAGCACTTTGAAGTCGTGTTAGCCTGTCCTCTGTCAGGTAAATCTTCATTTCTACAGAATCTATAAGAGTCCCCAGGAAGGGAACTCTTGTGAGTGGAACGAGTGAACTTTTCTTTTCGTTCACCTTCCATCCATGTGACCTTAGAAATGCCAGTACTAACTCTGTATGAGACTTGGCAGTTTGAAAGCTTGAAGCTTGTATCAGAATGTCGTCTAGGTATGGAGCTACCGAGATTCCCCGCGGTCTTAGTACCGCCAGAAGAGCACCCAGAACCTTTGTGAAGATTCTTGGAGCTGTAGCCAATCCGAATGGAAGAGCCACAAACTGGTAATGCCTGTCTAGGAAGGCAAACCTTAGGTACCGGTAATGATCTTTGTGAATCGGTATGTGAAGGTAAGCATCTTTTAAATCTACAGTGGTCATGTACTGACCCTCTTGGATCATAGGTAAAATTGTCCAAATAGTCTCCATCTTGAACGATGGAACTCTTAGGAATTTGTTTAGGATCTTTAAGTCCAGGATTGGTCTGAAAGTTCCCTCTTTTTTGGGAACCACAAACAGATTTGAGTAAAACCCCTGTCCCTGTTCCAATCGTGGAACTGGATGGATTACTCCCATTAACAAGAGCTCTTGTACGCAGCGTAGAAACGCCTCTTTCTTTGTCTGGATTGTTGACAACCTTGACAGATGAAATCTCTCTCTTGGAGGAGAGTATTTGAAGTCCAGAAGGTATCCCTGAGATATTATCTCTAGCGCCCAGGGATCCTGGACATCTCTTGCCCAAGCCTGGGCGAAGAGAGAAAGTCTGCCCCCCACTAGATCCGATCCCGGATCGGGGGCCCTCAATTCATGCTGTTTTAGGGGCAGCAGCAGGTTTCCTGGTCTGCTTGCCCTTGTTCCAGGACTGGTTAGGTTTCCAGCCTTGTCTGTAGCGAGCAACAGCTCCTTCCTGTTTTGGTGCAGAGGAAGTTGATGCTGCTCCTGCTTTGAAATTACGAAAGGAACGAAAATTAGACTGTCTAGCCTTAGCTTTGGCTTTGTCCTGAGGCAGGGCATGACCTTTACCTCCTGTAATGTCAGCGATAATCTCTTTCAACCCGGGCCCGAATAAGGTCTGCCCTTTGAAAGGTATATTAAGCAATTTAGACTTAGAAGTAACATCAGCTGACCAGGATTTTAGCCACAGCGCCCTGCGTGCCTGAATGGCGAATCCTGAATTCTTCGCCGTAAGTTTAGTAAGATGTACTACGGCCTCCGAAATGAATGAATTAGCTAGTTTAAGGACTCTAAGCCTGTCCGTAATGTCGTCCAGAGTAGCTGAACTAATGTTCTCTTCCAGAGACTCAATCCAGAATGCCGCTGCAGCCGTGATCGGCGCAATGCATGCAAGGGGTTGCAATATAAAACCTTGTTGAACAAACATTTTCTTAAGGTAACCCTCTAATTTTTTATCCATTGGATCTGAAAAAGCACAGCTATCCTCCACCGGGATAGTGGTACGCTTAGCTAAAGTAGAAACTGCTCCCTCCACCTTAGGGACCGTTTGCCATAAGTCCCGTGTGGTGGCGTCTATTGGAAACATTTTTCTAAATATCGGAGGGGGTGAGAATGGCACACCGGGTCTATCCCACTCCTTAGTAACAATTTCAGTAAGTCTCTTAGGTATAGGAAAAACCTCAGTACTCGCCGGTACCGCAAAATATTTATCCAACCTACACATTTTCTCTGGTATTGCAACTGTGTTACAATCATTCAGAGCCGCTAACACCTCCCCTAGTAATACACGGAGGTTTTCCAGTTTAAATTTAAAATTTGAGATATCTGAATCCAGTCTGTTTGGATCAGAACCGTCACCCACAGAATGAAGTTCTCCGTCCTCATGTTCTGCCACCTGTGACGCAGTGTCTGACATGGCCCTAATATTATCAGCGCACTCTGTTCTCACCCCAGAGTGATCACGCTTACCTCTTAGTTCTGGTAATTTAGCCAAAACTTCAGTCATAACAGTAGCCATATCCTGTAATGTGATTTGTAATGGCCGCCCAGATGTACTCGGCGCTACAATATCACGCACCTCCCGAGCGGGAGATGCAGGTACTGACACGTGAGGCGAGTTAGTCGGCATAACTCTCCCCTCGTTGTTTGGTGAAATTTGTTCAATTTGTACAGATTGACTTTTATTTAAAGTAGCATCAATACAGTTAGTACATAAATTTCTATTGGGCTCCACTTTGGCATTGCAACAAATGACACAGGTATCTTCCTCTGAATCAGACATGTTTAACACACTAGCAAATAAACTTGCAACTTGGAATACAATTCAATTAGAATAATATTAAAAACGCACTGTGCCTTTAAGAAGCACAGAAGATCTATGACAGTTGAAAATTAATAAATTGAAACAGTTATAGCCTCAATCCTTATAAACAACACAACTTTAGCAAAGGTTTAATCCCATTAGCAAAGATAACAAATTCTGAAAGCAGGAAACAAATTACAGAATAAACGTTTTTTGTCTCAGTCAACTATAATTCTCACAGCTCTGCTGAGAGAAATTACCTCCCTCAAAATAAGTTTTGAAGACCCCTGAGCTCTGTAGAGATGAACCGGATCATGCAGGAAATACAATGAGCTGCTGACTGAAATATCTGATGCGTAGCAAAAGCGCCAAAAAATGGCCCCTCCCCCTCACACACAGCAGTGAGAGAGAACAGAAACTGTCAGAAAAAAGATTAAGCAACTGCCAAGTGGAAAAATAGTGCCCAAAACATTTATTCACTCAGTACCTCAGCAAATGAAAACGATTTTACATTCCAGCAAAAACGTTAAACATAATTTCTAGTTATTAAACAGCTTTATGTACTTCTTACAGTGTAATTCTAGTGAAGTACCATTCCCCAGAATACTGAAGTGTAAAGTATACATACATGACATTATATCGGTATGGCAGGATTTTCTCATCAATTCCATTGTCAGAAAATAAAAGCTGCTACATACCTCTATGCAGATTCATCTGCCCGCTGTCCCCTGATCTGAAGTTTACCTCTCCTCAGATGGCCGAGAAACAGCAATATGATCTTAACTACTCCGGCTAAAATCATAGCAAAAACTCTGGTAGATTCTTCTTCAAACTCTGCCAGAGAGGTAATAACACACTCCGGTGCTATTTTAAAATAACAAACTTTTGATTGAAGATATAAAACTAAGTATAATCACCATAGTCCTCTCACACATCCTATCTAGTCGTTGGGTGCAAGAGAATGACTGGGAGTGACGTAGAGGGGAGGAGCTATATGCAGCTCTGCTGGGTGAATCCTCTTGCACTTCCTGTTGGGGAGGAGTAATATCCCAGAAGTAATGATGACCCGTGGACTGATCACACTTAACAGAAGAAAAACGTTATATTTGCATTTTTATTTTTTTTTCATAAAAAACAAAAACGTTTTGTCCTATCAGTGTCACCAGTAACTAATGAGCCCTTTATGCAAGCTAGGATTCCTGCTAAGTGTCTGAATACAGCTTACCCTTCCCTCATGGGGATATTGCCAGTCTTTTCTAGAATAATCACAGTCTGTCTAGAAAAAAATAGACTGAACATACCTCAATGCAGTTTAGCCTGCAAACTGTTCCCCCAACTGAAGTTTTCCTGTACTCTTCAGGCCTTGTGAGAACAGCAGTGGATCTTAGTTACAAAGTGCTAAGATCATCATCCTCCTTGCAGAAATCTTCATCCCTTTTCTGCCAGAGAGTGAATAGTACACACCGGTACCATTTAAAATAAACTTTTGCTTGAGAAAATAAAAACTAACATTTTTGTCACCACACTCACTTTACCCTTCCTAGTACTTAGAGTAGGCAAAGAGAATGACTGGGGGGTGGAGCTAAGGGAGGAGCTATATAGACAGCTCTGCTGTGGGTGCTCTCTTTGCCACTTCCTGTAGGGAAGGAGAATATCCCACAAGTATGGATGAATCCGTGGACTCGATACATCTTACAAGAGAAATTATATTTAAAAAAAAAAAAGGGTAGTGATAGTGAGGGTAGTGATAGTGAGGGTAGTGATAGTGAAGGTAGTGATAGTGAGGGTAGAGATAGTGAGCATAGTGAGGGTAGTTATAGTGAGGGTAGTGAGGGTAGTGATAGTGAGGGTAGAGATAGTGAGCATAGTGATAGTGAGGGTAGTGATAGTAAGGGTAGTGATAGTGAGGGTAGTGATAGTGAAGGTAGTGATAGTGAGGGTAGAGATAGTGAGCATAGTGAGGGTAGTGAGGGTAGTGATAGTGAGGGTAGAGATAGTGAGCATAGTGATAGTGAGGGTAGTGATAGTGAGGGTAGTGATAGTGAGGGTAGTGATAGTGAGGGTAGTGATAGTGAGGGTAGAGATAGTGAGCGTAGTGATAGTGAGGGTAGTGATAGTGAAGGTAGTGATAGTGAGGGTAGAGATAGTGAGCATAGTGATAGTGAGGGTAGTGATAGTGAGGGTAGTGATAGTGAGGGTAGAGATAGTGAGCGTAGTGATAGTGAGGGTAGTGATAGTGAGGGTAGTGAGGATAGTGATAGTGAGGGTAGTGATAGTGAGGGTAGTGAAAGTGAGGGTAGTGAAAGTGAGGGTAGTGATAGTGAGGGTTGTAATAGTGAAGGTAGTAATAGTGAGGGTAGAGATAGTGAGCGTAGTGATAGTGAGGGTAGAGATAGTGAGCGTAGTGATAGTGAGGGTAGAGATAGTGAGCGTAGTGATAGTGAGGGTAGGGATAGTGAGGGTAGTGATAGTGAGGGTAGTAATAGTGAGGGTAGAGATAGTGAGGGTAGTGATAGTGAGGGTAGTGATAGTGGGGGTAGAGATAGTGAGGGTAGAGATAGTGTGGGTAGAGATAGTGTGGGTAGAGATAGTGAGCATAGTTATAGTGAGGGTAGTGATAGTGAGGGTAGTGATAGGGAGGGTAGAGATAGTGAGGGTAGAGATAGTGAGGGTAGAGATAGTGAGTGTAGTGATAGTGAGGGTAGTGGTAGTGATAGTGAGGGTACAGATAGTGAGGGTAGTGATAGTGAGGGTATTGATAGTGATAGTGAGGGTAGTGATAGTGAGGGTACAAATAGTGAGGGTATTGATAGTGAAGGTAGTGATAGCGAGGGTACTGATAGTGAGGGTAGTGATAGTGAGGGTAGAGATAGTGAGGGTAGTGATAGTGAGGGTAGTGATAGTGAGGGTAGTGATAGTGAGGGTAGTGATAGTGAGGGTAGTAAGGGTAGTGATAGTGAGGGTAGTGATAGTGAGGGTATAGTGAGTGTAGTGATAGTGATGGTAGTGATAGTGAAGGTAGTGATAGTGAGGGTAGAGATAGTGAGCATAGTGACATTTATTCACTCAGTACCTCAGCAAATGAAAACGATTTTACATTCCAGCAAAAACGTTAAACATAATTTCTAGTTATTAAACAGCTTTATGTACTTCTTACAGTGTAATTCTAGTGAAGTACCATTCCCCAGAATACTGAAGTGTAAAGTATACATACATGACATTATATCGGTATGGCAGGATTTTCTCATCAATTCCATTGTCAGAAAATAAAAGCTGCTACATACCTCTATGCAGATTCATCTGCCCGCTGTCCCCTGATCTGAAGTTTACCTCTCCTCAGATGGCCGAGAAACAGCAATATGATCTTAACTACTCCGGCTAAAATCATAGCAAAAACTCTGGTAGATTCTTCTTCAAACTCTGCCAGAGAGGTAATAACACACTCCGGTGCTATTTTAAAATAACAAACTTTTGATTGAAGATATAAAACTAAGTATAATCACCATAGTCCTCTCACACATCCTATCTAGTCGTTGGGTGCAAGAGAATGACTGGGAGTGACGTAGAGGGGAGGAGCTATATGCAGCTCTGCTGGGTGAATCCTCCTGCACTTCCTGTTGGGGAGGAGTAATATCCCAGAAGTAATGATGACCCGTGGACTGATCACACTTAACAGAAGAAAAACGTTATATTTGCATTTTTATTTTTTTTTCATAAAAAACAAAAACGTTTTGTCCTATCAGTGTCACCAGTAACTAATGAGCCCTTTATGCAAGCTAGGATTCCTGCTAAGTGTCTGAATACAGCTTACCCTTCCCTCATGGGGATATTGCCAGTCTTTTCTAGAATAATCACAGTCTGTCTAGAAAAAAATAGACTGAACATACCTCAATGCAGTTTAGCCTGCAAACTGTTCCCCCAACTGAAGTTTTCCTGTACTCTTCAGGCCTTGTGAGAACAGCAGTGGATCTTAGTTACAAAGTGCTAAGATCATCATCCTCCTTGCAGAAATCTTCATCCCTTTTCTGCCAGAGAGTGAATAGTACACACCGGTACCATTTAAAATAAACTTTTGCTTGAGAAAATAAAAACTAACATTTTTGTCACCACACTCACTTTACCCTTCCTAGTACTTAGAGTAGGCAAAGAGAATGACTGGGGGGTGGAGCTAAGGGAGGAGCTATATAGACAGCTCTGCTGTGGGTGCTCTCTTTGCCACTTCCTGTAGGGAAGGAGAATATCCCACAAGTATGGATGAATCCGTGGACTCGATACATCTTACAAGAGAAATTATATTTAAAAAAAAAAAAGGGTAGTGATAGTGAGGGTAGTGATAGTGAGGGTAGTGATAGTGAAGGTAGTGATAGTGAGGGTAGAGATAGTGAGCATAGTGAGGGTAGTTATAGTGAGGGTAGTGAGGGTAGAGATAGTGAGCATAGTGATAGTGAGGGTAGTGATAGTAAGGGTAGTGATAGTGAGGGTAGTGATAGTGAAGGTAGTGATAGTGAGGGTAGAGATAGTGAGCATAGTGAGGGTAGTGAGGGTAGTGATAGTGAGGGTAGAGATAGTGAGCATAGTGATAGTGAGGGTAGTGATAGTGAGGGTAGTGATAGTGAGGGTAGTGATAGTGAGGGTAGTGATAGTGAGGGTAGAGATAGTGAGCGTAGTGATAGTGAGGGTAGTGATAGTGAAGGTAGTGATAGTGAGGGTAGAGATAGTGAGCATAGTGATAGTGAGGGTAGTGATAGTGAGGGTAGTGATAGTGAGGGTAGAGATAGTGAGCGTAGTGATAGTGAGGGTAGTGATAGTGAGGGTAGTGAGGATAGTGATAGTGAGGGTAGTGATAGTGAGGGTAGTGAAAGTGAGGGTAGTGATAGTGAGGGTAGTGATAGTGAGGGTTGTAATAGTGAAGGTAGTAATAGTGAGGGTAGAGATAGTGAGCGTAGTGATAGTGAGGGTAGAGATAGTGAGCGTAGTGATAGTGAGGGTAGAGATAGTGAGCGTAGTGATAGTGAGGGTAGTGATAGTGAGGGTAGTAATAGTGAGGGTAGAGATAGTGAGGGTAGTGATAGTGAGGGTAGTGATAGTGGGGGTAGAGATAGTGAGGGTAGAGATAGTGTGGGTAGAGATAGTGTGGGTAGAGATAGTGAGCATAGTTATAGTGAGGGTAGTGATAGTGAGGGTAGTGATAGGGAGGGTAGAGATAGTGAGGGTAGAGATAGTGAGGGTAGAGATAGTGAGTGTAGTGATAGTGAGGGTAGTGGTAGTGATAGTGAGGGTACAGATAGTGAGGGTAGTGATAGTGAGGGTATTGATAGTGATAGTGAGGGTAGTGATAGTGAGGGTACAAATAGTGAGGGTATTGATAGTGAAGGTAGTGATAGCGAGGGTACTGATAGTGAGGGTAGTGATAGTGAGGGTAGAGATAGTGAGGGTAGTGATAGTGAGGGTAGTGATAGTGAGGGTAGTGATAGTGAGGGTAGTGATAGTGAGGGTAGTAAGGGTAGTGATAGTGAGGGTAGTGATAGTGAGGGTATAGTGAGTGTAGTGATAGTGATGGTAGTGATAGTGAAGGTAGTGATAGTGAGGGTAGAGATAGTGAGCATAGTGATAGTGATGGTAGTTATAGTGAGGGTAGTGATAGTGAGGGTAGTAAGGGTAGTGATAGTGAGGGTAGTGATAGTAAGGGTAGTGATAGTGAGGGTAGTGATAGTGAAGGTAGTGATAGTGAGGGTAGAGATAGTGAGCATAGTGATAGTGAGGGTAGGGAGGGTAGTGATAGTGAGGATAGAGATAGTGAGCATAGTGATAGTGAGGGTAGTGATAGTGAGGGTAGTGATAGTAAGGGTAGTGATAGTAAGGGTAGTGATAGTAAGGGTAGTGATAGTGAGGCTAGAGATAGTGAGCGTAGTGATAGTGAGGGTAGTGATAGTGAAGGTAGTGATAGTGAGGGTAGAGATAGTGAGCATAGTGATAGTGAGGGTAGTGATAGTGAGGGTAGTAAGGGTAGTGATAGTGAGGGTAGTGATAGTGAGGGTAGAGATAGTGAGCGTAGTGATAGTGAGCGTAGTGATAGTGAGCGTAGTGATAGTGAGCGTAGTGATAGTGAGGGTAGTGAGGGTAGTGATAGTGAGGGTAGTGATAGTGAGCGTAGTGATAGTGAGGGTAGTGATAGTGAGGGTAGTGATAGTGAGGGTAGTGAGGGAAGTGATAGTGAGGGTAGTGAAAGTGAGCATAGTGATAGTGAGGGTTGTGATAGTGAAGGTAGTAATAGTGAGGGTAGAGATAGTGAGCGTAGTTATAGTGAGGGTAGAGATAGTGAGCGTAGTGATAGTGAGGGTAGGGATAGTGAGCGTAGTGATAGTGAGGGTAGTGATAGTGAGGGTAGAGATAGTGAGGGTAGAGATAGTGAGGGTAGTGATAGTGAGGGTAGTGATAGTGAGGGTAGAGATAGTGAGGGTAGTGATAGTGAGGGTAGTAATAGTGAGGGTAGAGAGATAGTGAGGGTAGAGATAGTGAGGGTAGTGATAGAGAGGGTAGAGATAGTGAGGGTAGTGATAGTGAGGGTAGAGATAGTGAGGGTAGAGATAGTGTGGGTAGAGATAGTGAGCATAGTGAGGGTAGTGATAGTGAGGGTAGTGGTAGTGAGGGTAGTGATAGAGAGGGTAGTGGTAGTGATAGTGAGGGTAGTGATAGTGAGGGTAGTGGTAGTGATAGTGAGGGTAGTGATAGAGAGGGTAGTGGTAGTGATAGTGAGGGTAGTGATAGTGAGGGTAGTGATAGTGAGGGTAGTGATAGTGAGGGTAAGTGATAGTGAGGGTAAGTGATAGTGAGGGTAAGTGATAGTGAGGGTAGTGATAGTGAGGGTAGTGATAGTGAGGGTAAGTGATAGTGAGGGTAGTGATAGTGAGGGTAGTGATAGTGAGGGTAGTGATAGTGAGGGTAGTGATAGTGAGGGTAGTGATAGTGAGGGTAGTGATAGTGAGGGTAAGTGATAGTGAGGGTAAGTGATAGTGAGGGTAAGTGATAGTGAGGGTAAGTGATAGTGAGGGTAAGTGATAGTGAGGGTAAGTGATAGTGAGGGTAAGTGATAGTGAGGGTAGTGATAGTGAGGGTAGTGATAGTGAGGGTAAGTGATAGTGAGGGTAGTGATAGTGAGGGTAGTGATAGTGAGGGTAGTGATAGTGAGGGTAGTGATAGTGAGGGTAGTGATAGTGAGGGTAAGTGATAGTGAGGGTAAGTGATAGTGATGGTAAGTGATAGTGAGGGTAGTGATAGTGAGGGTAGTGATAGTGAGGGTAAGTGATAGTGAGGGTAAGTGATAGTGAGGGTAAGTGATAGTGAGGGTAGTGATAGTGAGGGTAGTGATAGTGAGGGTAAGTGATAGTGAGGGTAGTAATAGCCAGGCTGCTGAGAAGAGGCAGATACTGCAGGTGGTGTCCTTCCATTCCTTTACAGTAGGTCATAAGAACTCCGGAAATCTCACTGATTATGTTTGGGCAAGGCGTGTTCTAGCAGCCTCCAGTAGGGCCTCTGACCTCTGCTCTGCGTAGTAAGGGGCTCACTTACCACCATACTATTTTAAACATTTTTTGCGTTATAATATGCTATCTTTAATAAATTCAACTGGCACCCAATCTTTTCTTCCACTCAGGTGTTTTTTCTTATGGTTTGCAAGTTTATGGGTTCATGTTAACGTTAGGCAGGTATTTTACCCTGGGAGCGACGCATTAGGAATATAATACCTTATAACATTGTCAAAAAACATTATAACATTGTTTTCTCTCTCAATGCATAATACATCAGTCAGTTATATGGACTAATCTGTTCACATGAGTACTTGAGAAGAAATATTTCTTCACTGATATAAATCAGATTAGGGTCACTAATATAAAATGTAGCAGCTCTAAGAACTGGATTTCACAAACACATAAAAAATATTAGGCAAGACTAATACTTATTTTATGGACCATTTTGATTTTTTCTAAATTAGTCTACCAATCTTACTTTATAATTCTAATCTATTATCTTAATACTGACTGCAGCATACAACCAACCAGATTGCTTCTTATAGGATGGGATTAAAAACAAGAGATGTGTTTACGGATAAAATAAGTTTAGGTGTCAGACCTCTGCTTCTTTCACTTCTTCTTCCTCTTCTTCCTGATTTGGTGGAACAAGGGGTTCAGTAGCCATGCTTCTGTTCATAATGCCAATGAAAGTCCTTAAAGTATTTGGGGAAAAAATCTGAATTCAATAAAGTAAAAATAAATTAAAGGTCAATACTTTCAAGCAAGCATTTTAAGAGCATATTTTAAACAAAATTATTTTGTGTATAACAAATAAAAGATCGGAAATCTGTAAAACTTACTTCTAATGTCTGAGCAAAGACAGCTTTGAAATATCTCTGGATATCCATCTAAGTACTATAATATTACATTGTTATTAAACTTTCATGATTCCGATAGAAAACTGTTTAAAATTGCTTGCTCTAATTTACTTCTATTTTCTATTTTGCTTCATTCTCTTGGTATCATATGTTGGAAAGCATACCTATATAGGCTCAGGAGCAGGAATGCACTACTGGGAGCTAGCTGCTGATTAGTGGTTGCACATACATGCCTCTTGTGATTGCCTCACCTGATGTGTTCAGCTAGCTCCCAGTAGTGCATTACTGCTCCTTTAACAAGAGAGTGAAGCAAATTTCGTAAAAGAAATAAATTGAAAACTTGTTTAAAATGGTATTCTCTATATAAACAGACAAAATGGAACTGCTAAAAAATCAAAAATCTTTATTCCATATGTATTAAAAAGCGGCTCACATGTTAGGTAAAATATTCTGCAGACATGTCAGGCCAGTCTGATGCGTTTCGGCTTCTAACAGCCTTAATCATAGACTCAATTTTCTACTTACACCTGTGGAGCTTAAATATACTCCCTCACAATCTCATTGGCTGCCCAAATGTCTGCATCTACTTCATTTCAAGGACTTAAAGTGACAGTATACCTCTTCCAAAAGACACTGGCATTCATGTTATACATTAATTATATCCATTCCACAATCGCAATGGAGCTTTTCTGGTCAGTTACTCCCCCCAAATATTATAGGCCATTAGCTAACTATTCATCGATTTTAGGATAATGTTAGCTTTAAAGGGACAGTATACTGTAAAATTGTTGTTCCTTTAATGTGTTTCCAATTACTTTTTTTTACCAGTTGCAGAGTATAAAATGTTTGATCATTTGCTTTTTAAGGTTTATTTGTGAATACTAAATAGCCGATTTTGTGTTTTGAAGCCACAACCTAATAAAATGGGTTGAGCTTGTAGGTATAATCAGATCTCATTACTTTATCACATTGTGTACATATACCTGCTTCTTTATCTTATATCTGTCCATAAACCAATAACCAATACTTGGAGAGAACAATGGAAAATTAACATTTTATTACCTTATCTCTTATATACCCCACTGGGAGTGTAATTTCTTCTGCTGGCTGTGTTTACACAGCTTATCTATAGCTTGGATCTAAGGCCAGAAACTTTCAGAATAGGTGGGGATACCACAGACTAAAACTATTTCAAATGCCAATATAAGGGTAAAGGAAATACTTATAAACAATTTTATACACTCCAGCAGGTAAAGTGGATCATTGAGAACAAATGAAATAGGAGAGCATTTTTGAGTAAACTGACCCTTTAACCATGTTAACCCTTAATATTTACACACTATCTCCAAATGAATATTGTCACCTCACCTTTCATTATTAGGGATTGACTGGACATAATAGTTTATTTCTAACAATAGCCTATTATACAGGTATCTTAACCTTAGATCCTTATCTATATCAATATAAGAAACATAATGCATTAAATATAGGACTCTACTAGGGTAATTTGTTAAATATTGCAAACATTATATTGGATCTTTATCTCACTTATAAAACATAGTACTTCGACAGAATGGGCGATTTAACAGTGATTATACACTCTCTGTGTACTTAGAGCCCTGGAAGACCTTACTAATCTGTGTGAAATCACACACTGTGCAACTGCGAGTACCACATCTGTAGTGTCCCTTGCATGTTAACTAGCTACTCTCTTTCTTAGGCTTCTTTAGGGCATTCAATGATATTATGTTGCCTATTGTCATGTTCCTCTTTGAAACAAAGCGGCACCCTTTGTCAATTACCCTTTTAAGGTGATCATCTGCTCTCAGGATTGGAAGATTTTTCTTGATTATATCACAGACGTTTCTGTATTGATTGGTATATGTTGTCACAAAAGTGACTTCAATACCTGTCTTGCTCTTTTTCCTTTTATTTACAATTTTTTTAGGTTTACGTAGGTCCTCCCTAGGGATGCCCATAACTTCTCTATAAGCTCTCATGATTGGACCTTTCGTATAACCTTGTGCCCTCCGTTTGGTTAATAATGCTTTGCTGTGTGCTTGAAATGTATCGTCTTCTGAACAGTTTCGCTGAACTCTTATAAACTGGCCCTTGGCCACTCCATAGTGCATATGTCAAAGGTGACAATTTCTCGCATGGGGCAAAGCATTTGCAGTGATTGGTTTAGTATAAAGAGATGTTGTGATCTGTCTAGTTGTAGGATTACCCTCTAGTGTAACATCCAAATATGCTACCTTTAGTTTGTCAAACACTGATGTAAATTGTAGTCCTACCCTATTCTGATTCAGATATGTAACAAACTGTTCACTCTCTGTCTGTGTACATGACCACACAAACAACAGGTCATCGATGAATCACTTGTAGCCTATCACTGACCCTTTATGTGGATTCTCATCTGCATAGACGTGGGAAAGCTCCCACCAACCCATGAAAAGGTTGCCGTATACAGGGCCAAATTTTGCCCCCATAGCTTTCCCATGTCTCTGCAGATAAAATACATTGTCAAATTCAATGCTCTATATAAAGCATGTAAAAAAATAGGTTTCATATACTTTTAAATCCAACTTACACTGAGAGAATAGTTAAACTATATGTATTAACCATCTTTTTCACAGGCGGCTGCGTTCATTTTGTTTACAATAAATCGGACCAACAGATGTTAGAGGGTGCTTAAATTGTGATACCTTTAATACCTTTAAATTTATAAAATAAAATATACAACTGTCATCTCAAATTGAAAAGTTGAGTCTGTATACAGACAATTACATCTATTAGTCCTTATCTACTCTTTGCGGCTCCTAGTGTAGATATCCCCCAATAGGGCCTCTACCATATGATATCGTGATGAGATTATACATGCAATTTAAATGTAACTGTGTTTCATTTTTTTATCTTTTTTTTAAAAAAAAATATTAATTAATTAAAACACTTGCAGAATCAGTTTGGATTTCAGAAATCTTGATTTGTGAATTTGTACCTGTACTCACAAAGGGCCAGATTACGAGTGGAGCGCAAATTAACGCTCCCGCTTGAGTGTTTATTGCGCTACAAGTACGATTTTTGCGTTCACATATTATTAGTTGAAAGTAAACTGTTTTCACTCTCACGGTAACCTGACAAGTGCAAAAATTGTAAGTTAGAATATTGCGTGCACGTTCACTTATTCCCCCATAGAAGTCAATAGAGAAAAAAAGTGTGGGGGGGAAACACCCCACTCTCGTGCAAACACAATCGCATATTCTCATTTGTGCTAACCAACATGAAAAAGAAATGTTATGCTTACCTGATAAATGTATTTATTTTTTGACACGATGAGTCCACGGATCATCTTAATTACTAATGGGATATTCACCTCCTGGTCAGCAGGAGGAGGCAAATAGCTACTCCCATCCCTCCCAATCCAGTCATTCGACAGAAGTTAGGAAGAGAAAGGAAAAGCCAAGGTGCAGAGGTGTCTGAAGTTTACAATAACCCACAACCTGTCTAAAAGAACAGGGCGGGCCGTGGACTCATTGTGTCAAAAAAGAAATAAATTTATCAGGTAAGCATAAATTTTCTCTTGTAAGGTGTATCAAGTCCACAGGTTCATCCATTACTTGTGGGATATTCTCCTTCCCAACAGGAAGTTGCAAGAGGACACCCACAGCAGAGCTGTCTATATAGCTCCTCCCCTAACTGCCACCCCCAGTCATTCTCTTGCAACTCTCGACAAGATAGGAAGTATAAGAGATATGTGGTGACTTAGTGTAGTTTTTACCTTCAATCAAGAGTTTGTTATTTTTAAACGGTACCGGCATCGTACTGTTTTACTCCCAGGCAGAAATTAGAAGAAGAATCTGCCTGGAGGTTGATGATCTTAGCGGTTTGTAACTAAGGTCCATTGCTGTTCTCACACATAACTGAAGAGTATGGGAAAGACTTCAGTTGGGGGAACGGTTTGCAGATTACCTGCTTTGAGGTATGTTCAGTATATTTATTTCTAGAGAGATGATAAGATCTAGAATATGCTGACAGAGCCTTGTATAATTGAGGTAAGCCTGATGCAGTGATTTAACAACGACTGGGATCATGCTTACAAAAAAGGGTAATATTCATGTTAATACTCATATTTCTTAGTGACAAAACGTTTACATGATATATAGAAAGAAAGTTTTTTCTCTGAGGGTGATAAATCGTTTTTTTTGGGGCCTAGTTTCCACATGGCTAGTCAGATACTCCTAGGAGTATTTTCTTAAGGCCCTCTGACATCGAGTGCATGGTGGGAGGGGCCTATTTTCACGCTCTAGATGCACAGTTCTTATTCAGACTGAGACATCCAGCTTCCCTAAAGGAGTCCTCTAGCATCTGAGGAACACTATAGAGGGCTTATTTCTTCCCTAAATTGTATTTGAGGGCAGGTAGGAGCCACAGCAGAGCTGTGGCAAGGTGTTTAACTGTTTATTAACGTTTTTCAAATCCGGTTTGGGGCCTAAAGGGTTAATCATCCATTTGCAAGTGGGTGCAATGCTGCTTTAGTCCCTTATACACACTGTAAAAATTTCGAAGAGTTTACTACTTTTTAACACTGTTTTGCAGTTTATGTGATAGTTTTTTTCTCTTAAAGGCACAGTACCGTTTTTGTTTAATTGCTGTTTCACATTTATTAAAGTGTTTTCCAAGCTTGCTGGTCTCATTACTAGTCTGTTAAACATGTCTGACATAGAGAAAACTCCTTGTTCAATATGTTTAGAAGCCATTGTGGAACCCCCTCTTAGAATGTGTACCAAATGTACTGAAATTTCTATAAATTATAAAGACCATATTATGGCATTTAAAGATTTATCACCAGAGGTTTCTCAGACTGACAAAAGGGAGGTTATGCCATCTAGCTCTCCCCACGTGTCAGAATCTATAACTCCCGCTCAAGTGACGCCAAGTACATCTAGCGCGTCCAATGCTTTTACCTTACAAGACATGGCGGCAGTTATGACTAATACCCTCACAGAGGTATTGTCCAAACTGCCAGGGTAACAAGCAAAGGGAAACAGCTCTGAGGCTAGAACAAATACAGAGCTTTCTGACGCTTTAGTAGCTATGTCCGATATACCCTCACAATGCTCCGAAGCTGTGGCAAGGGAGTTGCTATCTGAGGGTGAGATTTCAGATTCAGGGAAGACGTTACTTCAGTCCGATTCTGAAATTACAGCCTTTAAATTTAAGCTTGAACACCTCCGCTTATTGCTCAGGGAGGTTTTAGCGATTCTGGATGACTGTGACCCCATTGTAGTTCCAGAGAAATTGTGTAAAATGGACAAATACTTTGCAGTGCCTGTTTACACTGATGTCTTTCCAGTCCCTAAGAGGTTTTCGGAAATTATTACTAAGGAATGGGATAGACCAGGTGTTCCGTTCTCTCCCCCTCCTGCTTTTAAAAAGATGTTTCCCATAGATGTCACTAAATGGGACTCGTGGCAGACAGTCCCTAAGGTGGAGGGTGCTGTTTCTACCCTAGCTAAGCGTACAACTATCCCCGTCGAGGACAGTTGTGCTTTCTTAGATCCTATGGATAAAAAATTGGAGGATTAGATGATATTTTAGACAGGATTAAAGCTCTCAAGTAAGCTAATTCCTTTATTTCTGACGCCGTTTTTCATCTAACCAAACTAACGGCTAAGAATTCAGGTTTTGCCATTCTGGCGTGCAGGGCGCTATGGCTTAAGTCCTGGTCAGCAGACGTTACTTCAAAGTCTAAGTTTCTTAACATCCCCTTCAAAGGACAGACCCTTTTCGGGCCGGGCCTGAAGGAGATCATTTCTGATATTACTGGAGGAAAAGGTCACGCCCTTCCTCAGGATAGGTCCAATAAATTAAGGACCAAACAGAATAATTTTCGTTCATTTCGAAACTTCAAAAGTGGCGCAGCTTCAGCTTCCTCTAATGCAAAACAAGAGGGAAATTTCTCCCAGTCCAAACCAGTCTGGAGACCGAACCAGGCTTGGAACAAGGGGAAGCAGGCCAAAAAACCTGTTGCCGCCTCTAAGACAGCATGAAGGAGTAGCCCCCATTCCGGGACCAGATCTAGTAGGGGGCAGACTTTCTCTCTTCGCCCAGGCTTGGGCAAGAGACGTCCCGGATCCCTGGGCATTAGAGATTTTTTCCCAGGGATATCTTCTGGACGTCAAAGCTTCATCTCCAAAGGGGAGATTTCATCTCTCACAATTATCTGTAAACCAGATAAAGAGAGAGGCATTCTTACGTTGTGTTCAAGACCTACTGGTTATGGGAGTGATCCACCCAGTTCCAAGGGAGGAACAGGGGCAGGGCTTCTATTCAAATCTGTTTATAGTTCCAAAAAAAGAGGGAACTTTCAGACCAATCTTGGATCTCAAGATCCTAAACAAATTTCTCAGGGTCCCATCCTTCAAGATGGAGACTATCCAAACCATCCTCCCTATGATCCAGGAGGGTCAATATATGACTACCGTGGACTTAAAGGATGCTTATCTCCACATTCCTATTCACAGAGATCATCATCAGTTCCTCAGGCTCGCCTTCTTAGACAGGCATTACCAGTTTGTGGCTCTTCCCTTCGGGTTAGCCACGGCACCAAGAATCTTTACGAAGGTTCTAGGGTCCCTAATGGCGGTTCTAAGGCCACGGGGCATAGCGGTGGCTCCTTACCTAGACGAAATTCTGATACAGGCGTCGCCAAGTCCCATACGGACATTGTTCTAACCTTTCTGAGGTCTCACGGGTGGAAGGTGAATGAAGAAAAGAGTTCTCTCTCCCCTCTCCGATCAGCCAATAGAATGCGAGCTCAATCTGATTGGCTGATCGGATCAGCCAATCGGATTGAACTTGATTCTGATTGGCTGATTCCATCAGCCAATCAGAATTTTCCTACCTTAATTCCGATTGGCTGATAGAATCCTATCAGCCAATCGGAATTCGAGGGACGCCATCTTGGATGACGTCCCTTAAAGGAACCGTCATTCGTCGGGAAGTCGTCGGTGAAGATGGATGTTCTGCGTCGGCGGGATGAACATGGATCCGGAAGAAAGAAGATTGAAGATGCCGCTTGATAGAAGACTTCAGCCCGATCATGGACCTCTTCAGCTCCCGCTTGGATGAAGACTTCAGCACGATCATGGACCTCTTCAGCTCCCGCTTGGATGAAGACTTCAGTCGAATCATGGACATCTTCAGCCCCCCGCTTGGGCTTGGATCAAGACATCGGAGGAGCTCTTCTGGATCGATCGGTGAACCCGGCGTGGTGAAGACAAGGTAGGGAGATCTTCAGGGGCTTAGTGTTAGGTTTATTTAAGGGGGGTTTGGGTTAGATTAGGGGTATGTGGGTGGTGGGTTGTAATGTTGGGGGGGGTATTGTATGTTTTTTTTTACAGGCAAAAGAGCTGAATTCTTTGGGGCATGCCCCGCAAAGGGCCCTTTTCAGGGCTGGTAAGGTAAAAGAGCTTTGAACTTTTTTAATTTAGAATAGGGTAGGGCATTTTTTTATTTTGGGGGGCTTTGTTATTTTATTAGGGGGCTTAGAGTAGGTGTAATTAGTTTAAAATTGTTGTAATATTTTTCTAATGTTTGTAAATATTTTTTTATTTTTTGTAACTTAGTTCTTTTTTATTTTTTGTACTTTAGTTAGTTTATTTCATTGTATTTATTTGTAGGTATTGTATTTAATTAATTTATTGATAGTGTAGTGCTAGGTTTAATTGTAGATAATTGTAGGTATTGTATTTAATTAATTTATTGATAGTGTAGTGTTAGGTTTAATTGTAACTTAGGTTAGGATTTATTTTACAGGTAATTTTGTAATTATTTTAACTAGGTAACTATTAAATAGTTATTAACTATTTAATAGCTATTGTACCTGGTTAATATAATTACAAAGTTGCCTGTAAAATAAATATTAATCCTAAAATAGCTACAATATAATTATAATTTATATTGTAGCTATATTAGGGTTTATTTTACAGGTAAGTATTTAGCTTTAATTAGGATTAATTTATTTAATAATAGTTAATTTATTTCGTTAGATTTAAATTATATTTAAGTTAGGGGGGTGTTAGGGTTAGAGTTAGACTTAGCTTTAGGGGTTAATACATTTATTATAGTAGCGGTGAGATCCGGTCGGCAGATTAGGGGTTAATTATTGCAGGTAGGTGGAGGCGACGTTGTGGGGGGCAGATTAGGGGTTAATAAATATAATATAGGGGTTGGCGGTGTTAGGGGCAGCAGATTAGGGGTACATAGGTATAATGTAGGTTGCGGCAGTGTACGGAGCGGCAGATTAGGGGTTAATAATAATATGCAGGTGTCAGCGATAGCGGGGGCGGCAGATTAGGGGGTAATAAATATAACATAGGGGTCGGCGATGTTAGGGGCAGCAGATTAGGGGTACATAGGGATAACGTAGCTGGCAGCGGTGTACGGAGCGGCAGATTAGGGGTTAATAATAATATGCAGGGGGCGGCAGATTAGGGGTTAATAAGTGTAAGGTTAGGGGTGTTTAGACTCGGGGTACATGTTAGGGTGTTAGGTGTAGACTTAGAGAGTGTTTCCCCATAGGAAACAATGTAGCTGCGTTAGGAGCTGAACGCTGCTTTTTTGCAGGTGTTAGGTTTTTTTTCAGCTCAAACAGCCCCATTGTTTCCTATAGGGAAATCGTGCACGAGCACGTTTTTGAAGCTGGCCGCGTCCGTAAGCAACGCTGGTATCTAGAGTTGCAGTGGCGGTAAATATGCTCTACGCTCCCTTTTTGGAGCCTAACGCAGCCCTTCTGTGAACTCTAAATACCAGCTGTATTTAAAAGGTGCGGGAGAAAAAAAGCCAGCGTAGCTAACGCACCCCTTTGGCCGCAGAACTCTAAATCTAGCCGCAGATTTGGGTGAAGGAAGGGCCCCTGAATCAGAAGGTCCTTCCTCATCGGAAGTCTCCAAGGTGATAGAGAAGCCATCTCCACCAGATCTGCATACCAAATCCTGCAAGGCTAGGCCAGTGGTATGAGGATCACCGAACCCCTCTCCTGTTTGATTCAAGCAATTACCCGAGGAAGAAGCGCAAACGGAGGAAAACGGTAAACTAGTATGAAGTTCCATGGAACTGCCAGGGCATCTATCAGTTCCGCCTGGGGGTTCCTGGACCTCGACCCGTATCTCAGGAGCTTGGCATTCTGTCAAGATGCCATGAGATCCAACTCCGGCTGACCCCAATTGAGAATCAGGCTGGAGAACACTTCCGGATGGAGTTCCCACTCCCTCGGATGAAAGGTCTGTTTGCTCAGAAAGTCCGCCTCCCAGTTGTCCACCCCTGGGATGTGGATCGCTGACAGGTAGCAAGAATCGGCCTCCGCCCACTGAATTGTCTTGGTTACTTCAGTCATCGCTAAGGAACATCCTCCCTGATGATTGATGTAAGCTACTGAAGTTATGTTGTCTGACTGGAACCTGATAAACTTGGCCGAGGCTAACTGAGGCCAGGCCAGAAGAGCATTGAAGATCGCTCTCAGTTCCAGGATGTTTATAGGAAGAACAGACTCTGACTGAGTCCAAGTCCCTGAGCCTTTAGAGAGCCCCAGACAGCTCCCCACCCTAAAAGGCTGGCATCTGTTGTCACAATTACCCAAGACAGTCTGCGAAAGCAGGTTCCCTGGGAAAAAAGATCCAGAGACAACCACCATTGAAGATAATCTCTTGTCTCCTGCTCCAGAGTTATCCGAGAAGACAAATCTGCATAATCCCCATTCCATTGCCTGAGCATGCTTAGCTGCAGAGGTCTGAGATGGAACCGAGCAAACGGGATGATATCCATTGCCACCACCATCAGCCCGATAACCTCCATGCACTGAGCCACTGACGGCCGAAGAGAGGACTGAAGGGCTAGACAAGTATCATTAAGCTTTGATTTCCTGACTTCTGTCAGAAAAATCTACATGGATAAGGAATCTATTATGGTTCCCAAGAAAATTATCCTTGTATTTGGAGACAAGGAACTTTTTCCCAACTTTATCTTCCACCCTTGAGTTCTTAGGAAGGTAACACCAGGTCGGTATGGGATCTTGCTTGTTGAAAAGATGGCGCCTGAACTAGAATATCGCCCAGATAAGGCGCTACACCAATGCCTTGTGGTCGGAGAACCGCCAGGAGAGACCCCAGAACCTTTGTAAATATTCTTGGAGCCGCGGCCAGACCAAAAGGCAGAGCCACGAAATGGAAGTGCTTGTTCTGGAAGGCAAAACCTTAGGAACTTGTGATGATCCCTGTAAATGGGAACATGTAGATACGCATCCTTTAAATCCACTGTTGTCATAAATTGACCCTCTTGGATCAATGGGAGAATGGAACGTATAGTTTCCATCTTGCAGGACGGAACTCTGAGAAATTTGTTTAGACCCTTGAGATCTAAAATTGGTCAGAAGGTTCCCTCCTTTTTGGGGACTACAAACAGGTTGGAATAAAAACAAAATTTATACTTACCTGATAAATGTCTTTCTCTTGTGGTGTATCCAGTCCACGGGTTCATCCATTACTTGTGGGATATTCTCCTTCCCAACAGGAAGTTGCAAAGAGGACACCCACAGCAGAGCTGTCTATATAGCTCCTCCCCTAACCCCCACCTCCAGTCATTCGACCGAAGACAAGTAAGAAAAAGGAGAAACTATAGGGTGCAGTGGTGACTGTAGTTTTAAAATAAAAACACCTGCCTTAAAGTGACAGGGAGGGCCGTGGACTGGATACACCACAAGAGAAAGAAATTTATCAGGTAAGCATAAATTTTGTTTTGTCTTGTAAGGTGTATCCAGTCCATGGGTTCATCCATTACTTGTGGGATACCAATACCAAAGCTTTAGGACACGGATGAAGGGAAGGACAAGGCAGGAACTTAAACGGAAGGCACCACTGCCTGCAAGACCTTTCTCCCAAAAATAGCCTCAGAGGAAGCAAAAGTATCAAATTTGTAGAATTTAGAAAAAGTATGAAGCGAAGACCAAGTCGCCGCCTTACAAATCTGTTTAACAGAGGCCTCATGTTTAAAAGCCCAAGTGGAAGCTACCGCTCTAGTAGAATGAGCTGTAATTCTTTCAGGAGGCTGCTGGTATCATAAGCTAACTGGATTATGCTTCTCAGCCAAAAAGAAAGAGAAGTTGCAGAGACTTTTGGCCTCTCCTCCTCCCAGAGTAGACAACAAACAATGCAGATGTTTGACGAAAATCCTTAGTAGCTTGTAAATAAAACTTTCGTTCCTTCTTTGAACAGGACACAGTGACGGAACAACAATTTCCCGATTGATATTCTTATTAGATACTACCTTAGGAAGAAACCCAGGTTTGGTACGCAAAACTACCTTATCTGCATGGAAGATCAGATAAGGGGAATCACAGTGTAAGGCAGATAGCTCTGAAACTCTTCGAGCTGAAGAGATAGCTACTAAGAACAGAACTTTCCAAGATAAAAGCTTGATATCTATGGAATGCAAAGGTTCAAACGGAACCCCTTGAAGAACTTTAAGAACTAAATTTAAACTCCATGGCGGAGTAACAGGTTTAAACACAGGCTTGATTCTAACTAAAGCCTGACAAAATGCCTGAACGTCTGGAACATCTGCCAGACGCTTGTGCAAAAGAATAGACAGAGCAGAGATCTGTCCCTTTAAGGAACTAGCTGATAATCCCTTTTCCAATCCTTCTTGGAGAAAAGATAAAATCCTAGGAATCCTGACCTTACTCCATGAGTAACCCTTGGATTCACACTAATGAAGATATTTACACCATATATTATGATAGATTTTCCTGGTGACAGGCTTTCGAGCCTGAATCAAGGTATCAATGACCGACTCGGAGAAACCAGGTTTTGATAAAATCAAGCGTTCAATCTCACAGCAGTCAGACGCAGAGAAATTAGATTTGGATGTTTGAATGGACATTGAAGTAGAAGGTCCTGCCTCAGCGGCAGAGTCCATGGTGGAAAGGATGACATGTCCACCAGATCTGCATACCAAGTCCTGCGTGGCCACGCAGGTGCTATCAAAATCACCAAAGCTCTCTCCTGCTTGATCTTGGCAATCAGACGAGGGAGGAGAGGAAAACAGAATTTATGCTTACCTGATAAATTACTTTCTCTTGCGGTGTATCCAGTCCACGGATTCATCCTTACTTGTGGGATATTCTCATTCCCTACAGGAAGTGGCAAAGAGAGCACACAGCAGAGCTGTCCATATAGCTCCCCCCCTAACTCCACCCCCCAGTCATTCGACCGAAGGCTAGGAGAAAAGGAGAAACCATAGGGTGCAGTGGTGACTGTAGTTTAAAGGGACAGTCAAGTATAAATTAAACTTTCATTATTCAGATAGGACTTTTAATTTTAATCGACTTTCCAATTTACTTTTATCATCAAATTAGCTTTTTTCTCTTGGTATTCTTAGTTTAAACTAAACATATGTAGGCTCATATGCTAATTTCTAAGCCTTTGAGGGCTGCCTCTTATCACAGGCTTTTTAAATCTCTTTTCAACACAAAGAGACAGAAAGTACACATGGGCTATATAGATAACACTGTGTTCAGGCACAGAAAGTTATTTAAGATCTAGCACAAAGCAATGCTAAATTTAAGACAATAGATAATAAACAGTCACAATCATGTGATCAGGGGGCTGGAAGAAGGTTCCTAGATACAAGGTAATCACAAAGGTAAAAAGTACATTAATATAACTGTGTTGGTTATGCAAAACTGGGGAATGAGTAATAAAGGGATTATCTATCTTTTAAAACAATAACAATTCTATGGTTGACTGTCCCTTTAAACAAAAAATGTTTTAACCTGACTTAATTGCCAGGGCGGGCCGTGGACTGGATACACCGCAAGAGAAAGTAATTTATCAGGTAAGCATAAATTCTGTTTTCTCTTGCAAGGTGTATCCAGTCCACGGATCGATCCTTACTTGTGGGATACCAATACCAAAGCTTTAGGACACGGGTGAAGGGAGGGAACAAGACAGGTAACCTAAACGGAAGGCACCACTGCTTGCAAAACCTTTCTCCCAAAAATAGCCTCTGAAGAAGCAAAAGTATCGAATTTGTAAAATTTGGCAAAAGTATGCAGTGAAGACCAAGTCGCTGCCTTACAAATCTGTTCAACAGAAGCCTCATTCTTGAAAGCCCATGTGGAAGCCACAGCTCTGGTGGAATGAGCTGTAATTCGTTCAGGAGGCTGCTGCCCAGCAGTCTCATAAGCCAATCGGATGATGCTTTTCAGCCAGAAGGAAAGAGAGGTAGCAGTCGCTTTCTGACCTCTCCTCTTGCAAGAATAAACGACAAACAAGGATGATGTTTGTCTGAAATCTTTAGTTGCTTGTAAATAGAATTTTAAAGCACGAACCACATCAAGATTGTGTAATAGCCGTTCCTTCTTAGAAGTTGGATTAGGACACAGGGAAGGAACAATGATTTCCTGGTTAATATTCTTATTAGAAACAACCTTAGGAAGAAAACCAGGTTTGGTACGTAAAACTACCTTATCTGCATGGAACACCAGATAGGGTGAATTACACTGCAAAGCAGACAATTCAGAAACTCTTCGAGCAGAAGATATAGCTACCAAAAACAAAACTTTCCAAGATAATAACTTAATATCTATGGAATGTAAAGGTTCAAACGGAACCCCTTGAAGAACTGAAAGAACTAAATTTAGACTCCATGGCGGAGCAACTGGTTTATAGACAGGCTTGATTCTGACTAAAGCCTGAACGTCTGGTACCTCCGCCAGACGCTTGTGTAAAAGAATAGACAGAGCAGATATCTGTCCCTTTAAGGAACTAGCTGACAAACCTTTCTCCAATCCTTCTTGGAGAAAAGACAATATCCTTGGAATCCTAATCTTACTCCACGAGTAACCCTTGGATTCACACCAACAAAGATATTTCCGCCATATCTTATGGTAAATTTTCCTGGTGACAGGCTTTCTAGCCTGAATCAGAGTATCTATAACTGATTCAGAGAAACCAGAATTAAGCGTTCAATCTCCAAGCAGTCAGCCGCAGAGAAACTAGATTTGGATGCTTGAATGGACCCTGTATTAGAAGATCCTGCCTCATTGGCAGTGTCCATGGCGGGACAGATGACATGTCCACTAGGTCTGCATACCAAGTCCTGCGTGGCCACGCAGGCTCTATCAGAATTACCGAAGCCTTCTCCTGCTTGAATCTGGCTACCAGACGAGGGAGAAGGGGAAACGGTGGAAAGACATAAGCCAGATTGAAGGACCAAGGCGCTACTAGAGCATCTATCAATGCCGCCTTGGGGTCCCTGGACCTGGATCCGTAGAGAGGAAGTTTGGAGTTCTGACGGGACGCCATCAGATCCAATTCTGGAATGCCCCATAGCTGGGTCAGCTGAGCAAAAACCTCCGGGTGGAGTTCCCACTCCCCCGGGTGAAAAATCTGATGACTGAGAAAATCCGCCTCCCAGTTGTCTACTCCTGGGATGTGAATTGCAGATAGATGGCAGGAGTGATCCTCCGCCCACCTGATTATTTTGGTGACTTCCTTCATCGCTAGGGAACTCTTTGTTCCCCCCTGATGATTGATATACGCCACAGTCATGATGTTGTCCGACTGAAATCTGATGAATTTGGCCGCCGCTAGTTGAGGCCATGCCTGAAGCGAGTTGAATATCGCTCTCAGTTCCAAAATGTTTATCGGGAGAAGAGACTCTTCCCGAGACCATAAGCCCTGAGCTTTCAGGGAGTCCCAGACCGCCCCCCAGCCTAACAGACTGGCATCGGTCGTTACAATGATCCACTCCGGTCTGCGGAAGCATATTCCCTGAGACAGGTGATCCTGAGACAACCACCAGAGAAGAGAGTCTCTGGTTTTCTGGTCCAGTTGTATTTGAGGAGATAAATCTGCATAATCTCCATTCCACTGTTTGAGCATGCACAGTTGCAATGGTCTTAGATGTATTCGAGCAAAAGGGACTACGTCCATTGCCGCTACCATTAATCCGATTACCTCCATGCACTGAGCTACAGATGGCCGAGGAATGGAATGAAGAACTCGGCAAGTAGTTAAAAGCTTTAATTTTCTGACCTCCGTCAGAAATATTTTCATTTCTACCGAGTCTATTAATGTTCCCAAGAAGGGAACCCTTGTGAGCGGGGACAGAGAACTTTTTTCGGTGTTCACCTTCCACCCGTGAGACCTTAGAAAGGCCAGAACAATCTCCGTATGAGCCTTTGCCCTCGGAAATGACGACGCCTGTATTAAGATGTCGTCCAAATAAGGTGCTACTGCAATGCCCCGAGGTCTTAGTACCGCCAGAAGGGACCCTAGCACTTTTGTGAAAATTCTGGGAGCGGTGGCCAACCCGAAGGGAAGGGCCACAAACTGGTAATGCTTGTCCTGAAAGGCGAACCTTAGGAACTGATGATGATCTTTGTGGATAGGAATATGTAGGTACGCATCCTTTAGATCCACGGTAGTCATATATTGACCTTCCTGGATCATAGGTAAGATTGTCCGAATGGTCTCCATCTTGAATGATGGAACTCTGAGGAATTTGTTTAGAATTTTTAGATCCAGGATTTGCCTGAAAGTTCCTTCCTTTTTGGGAACCACAAACAGGTTTGAGTAAAAACCCAGTCCTTGTTCTGTAATTGGAACTGGACATATCACTCACATTTTGAGTAGATCTTCTACACAGCGTAAGAACGCCTCTTTCTTTGTCTGGTCTGTAGACAGACGAGAAATGTGGAACCTTCCCCTTGGAGGGGAGTCCTTGAATTCTAGAAGATATCCCTGAGTAACGATCTCTAATGCCCAGGGATCGTGAACATCCCTTGCCCAAGCCTGAGCGAAGAAAGAGAGTCTGCCCCCTACCAGATCCGGTCCCGGATCGGGGGCTACCCCTTCATGCTGTCTTAGTAGCAGCTGCAGGCTTCTTGGCCTGTTTACCCTTGTTCCAGCCCTGCAAAGACTTCCAGGTTGCCTTGGGCTGTCTTGTGGGAGAGCATGGCCCTTTCCCCCGGTGATATCTGAAATAATCTCTTTCAACTCGGGCCCGAAAAGGGTCTTTCCCTTGAAAGGGATATTTAGTAATTTTGATTTGGACGACACATCGGCCGACCAGGACTTGAACCAAAGCGCTCTGCGCGCCATAATTGCGAAACCTGATTTTTTTGCCGCAAACTTAGCTAATTGCAAAGCGGCATCTGTGATAAAATAATTAGCCAGTTTTAAAGCTTTAATTCTATCCATAATTTCGTCATATGAGGTCTCCCTCTGGAGCGACTCCTCCAGCGCCTCAAACCAGAAAGCCGCTGCAGTAGTTACAGGAATAATGCAGGCGATCGGTTGTAGAAGGAACCCTTTTTGAACAAAAATTTTCTTTAGTAAACCTTCTAATTTTTTATCCATAGGATCTTTAAAAGCACAACTGTCTTCAATTGGAATGGTTGTGCGCTTAGCCAGCATAGAAACTGCTCCCTCTACCTTAGGGACCGTCTGCCACGAGTCCCGCCTGGGGTCAGTAATGGGGAACATTTTCTTAAAAATAGGAGGGGGAACAAAAGGGACACCTGGTCTATCCCACTCCCTGGTAACAATATCCGCAACCCTTTTAGGGATCGGAAACGCATCAGTGTATACAGGGACCTCTAGGTATTTGTCCATTTTACACAATTTCTCTGGAACCACCATAGGGTCACAATCATCCAGAGTGGATAGAACCTACCTAAGCAATACGCGGAGGTGTTCCAAATTAAATTTAAAAGCTAATGAATCTGAATCTGCCCGTTGAGAAACCTTTCCTGAGTCAGAAATTTCTCCCTCAGACATCACATCCCTCGCCCCTACATCAGAGTGTTGTGAGGGTACGTCAGATAAACCTCCCAAAGCTTCCGACTGCTCATAATCTGTTCTTAAAACAGAGCTATCTCGCTTTGTAGGAAAAACTGGCAGTTTGGATAGAAAGGCCGCAAGGGAATTATCCATAACTGTCGCTAGTTGTTGCAATGTAATAGGTGCCAATGCACTAGAGGTACTAGGTATTGCTTGCGCGGGCGTAACTGGTGGTGACACTTGGGGAGAGGAAGGTGGACTATCTTCATTACCTTCTGTCATAGAATCATCTTGGGCTACATTTTTAAGTGACACAATATGATCTTTAAATTGTATAGACACATTAGTGCACTTGGGACACATTTTGAGTGGGGGTTCCACCATGGCTACTGAACACATAGAGCAAGGCTTTTCCTTAGTGTCAGACATGTTAAACAGATTAGTATTATATGCAAACAGGCTTGGAAAACACTTTAATCAAATAAAAAACACAATTTGAAAAAAACGGTACTGTGCCTTTAAGAAATAAAAAGCGAGCACAATTTTACAAAACAGTGAAAAATGCACCAAATCTTTTGAAATTTTCACAGTATGTGCCTAATGCTTCGATATGATTGCACACCAAGTTTCAGCCTGATTAACCCCTTAATGCCCAAACCGGAGCAGTCTAAAGCTCACAACTGGTCTCAAAACTACAGCACCTTGCCACAGCAGTCTGCTGTGGCCCTACCTTCCCTTATGGATTAGTTTAGGGGAAAAACAGCTTCTGTGAGTCCCTCAAGCAGTCTCTGGACCTTCCACGTGAAGCAGCATGAACTGTCTGGAGAAATGAACTGCGCAACAGAGGCGCGAAATTAGGGCCCCTCCCACTCCACTCCGGAGTTGTGAGGCCCTCAAAGTCACACTTAGGTGACTAAATTTTTTCCATGTGGAGAAAAAAACCCTTAATAAACACACCAAAGGTGTTTAAAAGTGTCTACCAATGAATATTTGCTGAATAAAATAATCAATTGCCCTTTCACAGTGTCCACCAGCCTATTGAGCCCTGTTAAATAAGCTCTTATTCTATACTAAGTCTCAGAATATGGCTTACCCTTCCCTCATGGGGATTCCTGTCAGTCTTCTAGCATTATCGTGTCTTGACTAGAAAAAAGATGACTGAATCATACCTTAATGCAGTTAAGCCTGCAAACTGTTCCCCCCAACTGAAGTTTTCTGGTACTCATCAGTCCTGTGTGGGAACAGTAGTGGATTTTAGTTACAACATGCTAAAATCGTTTTCCTCTCAGCAGAAATCTTCATCACTTTTCTGCCAGAGAGTAAATAGTACAAAACGGTACCATTTAAAAATAACAAACTTTTGATTGAAGATATAAAACTACAAATCTAACACCACATTCACTTTACCCTCCCGTGGAGATGCCCTACTGCTAGAGCGGCAAAGAGAATGACTGGGGGGTGGAGCTAGGGGGGAGCTATATGGACAGCTCTGCTGTGTGCTCTCTTTGCCACTTCCTGTAGGGAATGAGAATATCCCACAAGTAAGGATGAATCCGTGGACTGAGGACCTTGCAAGAGAAATGGTGGAAACACATAAGCCAGGCTGAAGGACCAGGGCACTGCTAGAGCATCTATCAGTGCTGCCTGGGGATCCCTTGACCTGGACCCGTAATAAGGAAGCTTGGCGTTCTGACGAGACGCCATCAGATCCAGTTCTGGTTTGCCCCATAGTTGAATCAGCTGGGCAAATACCTCCGGATGGAGTTCCCACTCCCCCGGATGAAAGGTCTGCCGACTTAGAAAGTCCGCCTCCCAGTTCTCTACTCCTGGGATATGGATAGCTGAGAGATGGCAAGAGTGAACCTCTGCCCCTAGAATTATCTTGGAAACCTCCATCATTGCCAGGGGACTCCTTGTTCCCCCCTGATGGTTGATATAGGCTACAGTCCTGATATTGTCCAATTGAAATCTGATGAATCTGACCGCAGCTACCTGAGGCCAAGCCTGAAGAGCATTGAATATCGCTCTGAGTTCCAGAATGTTTATCGGAAGGAGGGCTTCCTCCTGAGTCCACGAACCCTGAGCCTTCAGGGAGTTCCAGACTGCGCCCCAGCCCAGAAGGCTGGCATCTGTCGTCACTATAGTCCACTCTGGCCTGCGGAAACTCATTCCCCTGGACAGATGGACCCGAGATAACCACCAGAGAAGAGAATCCCTGGTCTCTTGATCCAGATTTAACAGAGGAGACAAATCTGTGTAGCCCCTATTCCACTGATTGAGCATGCAAAGTTGCAGTGGTCTGAGATGTAGGCGGGCAAACGGAACTATGTCCATTGCCGCTACCATTAGGCCGATCATTTCCATACACTGAGCCACTGACGGCCGAGAAGTGGAATGAAGAACACGGCAGGAAGTTAGAAGCTTTGATATCCTGACCTCTGTCAGAAAAATCTTAATTTCTACTGAATTTATCAGAGTTCCTAGGAAGGAAACTCTTGTGAGAGGAGAGAGAGAACTTTTTTCTCTGTTCACTTTCCACCCGTGAGACCTCAGAAAGGCCAGAACAATGTCCATATGGGACTTGGCGATTTGAAAAGTTGACGCCTGGATCAGAATGTCGTCTAAATAAGGAGCCACTGCTATGCCCCGCGGCCTTAGAACCGCCAGAAGGGACCCTAGAACCTTCGTAAAGACTCTTGGTGCCGTGGCTAACCCGAAGGGAAGAGCCACAAACTGGTAATGCCTGTCTAGGAAGGCGAACCTGAGGAACTGATGATGCTCTCTGTGAATCGGAATGTGGAGATAAGCATCCTTTAAGTCCACGGTAGTCATATATTGACCCTCCTGGATCATAGGGAGGATGGTTCGGATTGCCTCCATCTTGAAGGATGGGACCCTGAGAAATTTGTTTAGGATCTTGAGATCCAAGATTGGTCTGAAAGTTCCCTCTTTTTGGGAACTATAAAGAGGTTTGAATAGAAACCCTGCCCCTGTTCCTCTCTTGGAAATGGATGGATCACTCCCATAACCAGTAGGTCTTGAACGCAACGTAAGAATGCCTCTCTCTATATCTGGTTTGCAGATAGTTGTGAGAGATGAAATCTCCCCTTTGGAGATGAACCTTTGAATTCCAGAAGATATGCCTGGGAAACAATCTCTAGTGCCCAGGGATCCTGGACGTCTCTTGCCCAAGCCTGGGCGAAGAGAGAAAGTCTGCCCCCGACTAGATCCGGTCCCGGATCGGGGGCTACTCCTTCATGCTGTCTTAGAGGCAGCAGCAGGCTTTTTGGCCTGCTTCCCTTTGTTCCAAGTCTGGTTAGGTCTCCAGACTGGTTTGGACTGGGCAAAATTTCCCTCTTGTTTTGCATTAGAGGAAGCCGAAGCTGCGCCACCCTTGAAGTTTCGAAAGGAACGAAAAATATTCTGTTTGGTCCTTAATTTATTGGACCTATCCTGAGGAAGGGCGTGACCTTTTCCTCCAGTAATGTCAGAGATGATCTCCTTCAGGCCAGGCCCGAAAAGGGTCTATCCTTTGAAGGGGATGTTAAGAAGCTTAGACTTTGAAGTAACGTCTGCTGACCAGGACTTAAGCCATAGCGCCCTACGCGACAGAATGGCAAAACCTGAATTCTTTGCCGTTAGCTTGGTTAAATGAAAAACGGCGCCAGAAATAAAGGAATTAGCTAACTTAAGAGCTTTAATCCTGTCTAAGATATCATCTAACGGGGTCTCCACCTGTAGAGCCTCCTCAAGAGACTCGAACCAAAAAGCCGCTGCAGCAGTAACTGGAGGAATGCATGCAAGAGGCTGGAGAATAAAACCTTGATGAATAAAAATTTTCTTAAGGAGACACTCCAATTTTTTATCCATAGGATCTAGGAAAGCACAACTGTCCTCGACAGGGATAGTTGTACGCTTAGCTAGGGTAGAAACAGCTCCCTCCACCTTAGGGACCGTCTGCCACGAGTCCCGTATGGCGACATCTATGGGAAACATCTTTTTAAAAGCAGGAGGGGGAGAGAACGGCACACCTGGTCTATCCCATTCCTTAGCAATAATTTCCGAAAATCTCTTAGGGACTGGAAAAACATCAGTGTAAACAGGCACTGCAAAGTATTTGTCCATTTTACACAATTTCTCTGGAACTACAATTGGGTCACAGTCATCCAGAGTCGCTAAAACCTCCCTGAGCAATAAGCGGAGGTGTTCGAGCTTAAATTTAAAAGCTGTCATTTCAGAATCGGACTAAAGTAAAACCTTCCCTGAATCTGAAATGTCACCCTCAGATAGAAACTCCCTTGCACCGGCTTCGGAGCCTAGTGAGGGTATATCGGACACAGCTATTAAAGCCGCCATGTCCTGTAAGGTAAAAGAATTAGACGCGCTAGATGTACTTGGTGTCACTTGGGCGGGAGTTATAGGTTCTGACACATGGGGAGAGCTAGATGGCATAACCTCCCTTTTTTCAGTCTGAGAATTCTCTGGTGATAAATCTTTAAAAGCCATAATATGGTCTTTATAGCTTATAGATACTTCAGTACATTTGGTACACATTCTAAGAGGGGGTTCCACAATGGCTTCTAAACATATTGAACAAGGAGTTTCCTCTATGTCAGGCATGTTTAACAGACTAGTAATGACACCAGCAAGCTTGGAAAACACTTTAATAAATGTGAAACAGCAATTAAACAAAAACGGTACTGTGCCTTTAAGAGAAAAAAACTAGCACTTAAACTGCAAAACAGTGTTAAAATGTAGTAAAGACTTCGAAATTTTTACAGTGTGAGTAAGGGACTAAAGCATTGCACCCACTTGCAAATGGATGATTAACCCCTTAGCCCCCAAACTGGATTTAAAAAACGTCAACCACCGGTAAAAGACAGTTAAGCACCTTACCACAGCTTTGCTGTGGCTCCTACCTGCCCTCAAATACGATTAGGGAAGAAATAAGCCCTCTATAGTGATCCTCAGATGCAAGAGGACTCCTCTAGGGAAGCTGGATGTCTCAGTCTGAAAGAAACTGCGCAACTAAAGCGCGAAAATAGGCCCCTCCCACCATGTACTCTATGTCAGAGGGGCCTTAAGGAAATACTCCTAGGAGTATCTGACTATGCCATGTGGAAAACTAGGCCCCAACTAAAGACTTATCACCCTCAGAGAAAAAAACGTCCCATTTATGAAGCATGTAAACGTTTTGTCACTAATTAATATGAGTATTAACATAAGTATTACCCCATTTTGTAAGCATGATCACAGTTGTTGTAAAATCACTGCATCTAGCTTACCTCAATATACACAAGGTTCTGTCAGCATTTTCTAGAAATTATCCTTTCTCTAGAAATAAAAGTACTGAACATACCTCAAAGCAGGTAATCTGCAGACCGTTCCCCCAACTGAAGTTATCCCATACTCTTCAGTTATGTGTGAGAACAGCAATGGACCTTAGTTACAAACCGCTAAGATCATCAACCTCCAGGCAGAACTCTTCTTCTAATTTCTGCCTGAGAGTAAAACAGTACAACGCTGGTACCGTTTAAAAATAACAAACTCTTGATTGAAGGCAAAACTACACTAAGTCACCACATATCTCTTTATACTTCCTATCTTGTCGAGAGTTGCAAAGAGAATGACTGGAGGTGGGGGTTAGGGGAGGAGCTATATAGACAGCTCTGCTGTGGGTGTCCTCTTTGCAACTTCCTGTTGGGAAGGAGAATATCCCACAAGTAATGGATGAACCCGTGGACTGGATACACCTTACAAGAGAAAACCCTGACCTTGTTCCTGTACTGGGACGGGAATAATCACTCCCATGATAGAGAGGTATTTTACACAATGTAAGAAAGCCTCTTTCTTTATCTGGTCTGCAGATAATCTTGGAAACGGATCAGGGGCATGCCCTTCATGCAGTCTTGGAATCAGCAGCAGGCTTCTTGGACTGTTTGGCCTTGTTCCAAGACTGGTTGGGTCTCCATGCAGGCTTGGATTGTTCCTGCTTAGAAGAGGAAGAGGAAGAATTGCCCTTGAAATTTCGAAAAGAACGAAATTATTCTGTCGTCCCTTTTGCTTGTTTCTCTTATCCTGAGGGACTAGATGACCCTTGTCTCCCGATATATCAGAAATAATTTCCGTCAATCCAGGGCCAAACAAGGTCTTCCCCTTGTAAGGAATCGCTAGAAGCTTAGACTTAGATGACACGTCCGCAGACCAAGGATTTAACCATAGGGCTCTGCAGGCTAGGACAGAGAAACCTGAACTTTTAGCTGCCAGTTTGATGATTTGAAGAGAAGCGTCTGTAATGAAGGAATTAGCTAGCTTCAGAGCTTTTATCCTGTCTTGGATCTCCTCCAAGGGAGTTTCGGTCCTGAGAAACTCAGATAGAGCATCAAACCAGTATGCTGCCGCACCCGTGACGGTAGCAATGCACGCAGCAGGCTGCAATAGCAGACCCTGGTGAACAAAATCTTTTTAAGTAGACCCTCTAACTTCTTATCCAAAGGATCTTTGAAAGAACAACTGTCCTCTATGGGAATAGTAGTTCACTTGGCTAAGGTAGAAACAGCCTCTTCCACTTTAGGAACAGTCTGCCAAGCTTCCTTGAAGGCATCAGCTATGGGAAACATCTTCTTAAAGATAGGTGAGGGAGAAAAGGGAATACCTGGTCTCTCCCATTCTTTAGTAACGATCTCCGAAGCTCGCTTTGGAACAGGAAATACGTCTGAGTAGGAAGGAGTTTCGAAATATTTGTCCAGTTTACTAGACTTTAAAGGGGCCACCACTACTGTAGAATCACAGTCGTCTAAGGTAACTAAAACCTCCCTAAGCAACAGGCGGAGATGTTCTAGCTAAAAGGTTACAACCTCCGAGTCCATCAGAGGCAATAAACTTACATTTGCCCTGCAACATTGGAAAAGCAGAAAGGCATCAGAAATAGTTGAAGACATAAGATAAGCTATGTCTATGTAATGAAATCCCCGAAGGGACTATAGCGGAAGCGCAGGGCACTGCTTGAGAGGGCGGTAAAATTTGGGACGTTTGTGGAGAAATCTGCGGCATAAATTGACCTTCAACATTGTACTCCTGGACAACATGTTCCTTAGAGGAGACTGGCTCCGAAAATATCATGAAGGACAGAAAGGGATTGGAGGTTCCACATTAGCGTCAAAATATAAAACACAGGTAACATCTTGCAAGTCTCCTTGTCCATGTTGATACGCAATTTATTAAATAACAAATAAAAATTATAAAATGTATTTGTGCAAAACACTTATAAAAAACTGTTACTGTCTCTTTAAATTTTAAATGGTTATTTTATTCTTGCTGAAAATGACAGTTTTGTTAAAGTCAAATATCCTCTGCACCTCAGCATTCTGCTGAAGTGCTCCTTTCTGACCAAGATCGTCAAGGTCCACAACGGTCTTTTTGAGTCCTTCAGTCTGCCGTTATGACTGTAACAAATGAGGACACTGATTACTCTTGTTAATGTTCTCCTTTAGAAAAAACATAATTTATTCTTACCTGATAAATTTATTTCTCTTGTAGTGTAGTCAGTCCACGGGTCATCCATTACTTATGGGATTATATCTCTTCCCCAACAGGAAGTTGCAAGAGGATCACCCAAGCAGAGCTGCTATATAGCTCCTCCCCTCACGTGTCATATCCAGTCATTCGACCGAAACCAGACGAGAAAGGAGAAACCATAGGGTGCAGTGGTGACTGGAGTTTAATTAAAATTTAGATCTTCCTTAAAAGACAGGGCGGGCCGTGGACTGACTACACTACAAGAGAAATAAATTTATCAGGTAAGCATAAATTATGTTTTCTCTTGTTAAGTGTAGTCAGTCCACGGGTCATCCATTACTTATGGGATACCAATACCAAAGCTAAAGTACACGGATGAAGGGAGGGACAAGGCAGGAACTTTAAACGGAAGGAACCACTGCCTGAAGCACCTTTCTCCCAAAAATAGCCTCCGAAGAAGCAAAAGTGTCAAATTTGTAAAATTTTGAAAAAGTGTGAAGTGAAGACCAAGTTGCAGCCTTGCAAATCTGTTCAACAGAGGCCTCATTTTTAAAGGCCCAGGTGGAAGCCACAGCTCTAGTAGAATGAGCTGTAATTCTTTCAGGAGGCTGCTGTCCAGCAGTCTCATAGGCTAAACGTATTATGCTACGAAGCCAAAAGGAGAGAGAGGTAGCCGAAGCCTTTTGACCTCTCCTCTGTCCAGAGTAAACGACAAACAGGGAAGAAGTTTGGCGAAAATCTTTAGTTGCCTGCAGATAGAACTTCAGGGCACGGACTACGTCCAGATTATGCAAAAGTCGTTCCTTCTTAGAAGAAGGGTTAGGACACAATGATGGAACAACAATCTCTTGATTGATATTCCTGTTAGAAACTACCTTAGGTAAAAACCCAGGTTTAGTAAGCAGAACTACCTTGTCTGAATGAAAAATCAGATAAGGAGGATCACAATGTAAGGCGGATAACTCAGAGACTCTTCAAGCCGAGGAAATAGCCACCAAAAACAGAACTTTCCAAGATAACAGCTTGATATCAATGGAATGAAGGGGTTCAAATGGAACGCCTTGCAGAACGTTAAGAACTAAGTTTAAGCTCCACGGCGGAGCAACAGTCTTAAACACAGGCTTAATCCTAGCCAAAGCCTGACAAAAAGCCTGAACGTCTGGAATTTCTGCCAGACGCTTGTGTAGAAGAATAGACAGAGCAGAAATCTGTCCCTTTAACGAACTAGCAGATAAGCCCTTTTCTAAACCTTCTTGTAGAAAAGACAATATCCTAGGAATCCTAACCTTACTCCATGAGTAACTCTTGGATTCGCACCAATATAAATATTTACGCCATATCTTATGGTAAATTCTTCTGGTAACAGGTTTCCTAGCCTGTATTAAGGTATCAATAACCGACTCCGAGAAGCCACGCTTTGATAGAATCAAGCGTTCAATCTCCATGCAGTCAGCCTCAGAGAAATTAGATTTGGATGTTTGAAAGGACCCTGAATTAGAAGGTCCTGCCTCAGAGGCAGATACCACGGTGGACAGGACGACATGTCCACTAGGTCTGCATACCAGGTCCTGCGTGGCCACGCAGGCGCTATCAGAATCACCGATGCCCTCTCTTGTCTGATCTTGGCAATCAGTCGAGGAAGCATCGGAAATGGTGGAAACACATAAGCCATGTTGAAGACCCAAGGGGCTGACAGAGCATCTATCAGCACCGCTCCCGGGTCCCTGGACCTGAATTCGTAACAAGGAAGCTTGGCGTTCTGGCAAGACGCCATAAGATCCAGATCTGGTTTGCCCCAACGAAGAATCAGTTGAGCGAAGACCTCCGGATGAAGTTCCTACTCCCCCGGATGAAAAGTCTGGCGACTTAGAAAATCCGCCTCCCAGTTCTCCACGCCTGGGATGTAGATCGCTGACAGGTGGCAAGAGTGAGACTCTGCCCAGCGAATTATCTTTGAGACTTCCAACATCGCTAGGGAACTTCTGGTTCCCCCTTGATGGTTGATGTAAACCACAGTCGTGATGTTGTCCGACTGAAATCTGATGAACCTCAGAGTTGCTAACTGAGGCCAAGCTAGAAGAGCATTGAATATTGCTCTTAACTCCAGAATATTTATTGGGAGGAGTTTCTCCTCCTGATTCCATAATCCCTGAGCCTTCAGGGAATTCCAGACTGCGCCCCAACCTAGAAGGCTGGCGTCTGTTGTTACAATCGTCCAATCTGGCCTTCGAAAGGTCACCCCCTTGGACAGATGGGGCCGAGAAAGCCACCATAGAAGAGAATCTCTGGTCTCTTGATCCAGATTTAGCAGAGGGGACAAATCTGAGTAATCCCCATTCCACTGACTTAGCATGCACAATTGCAGCGGTCTGAGATGCAGGCGCGCAAATGGTACTATGTCCATTGCCGCTACCATTAAGCCGATTACTTCCATGCACTGAGCTACTGACGGGTGTGGAATGGAATGAAGGACACGGCAAGCATTTAGAAGTTTTGATAACCTGGCCTCCGTCAGGTAAATTTTCATCTCTACAGAATCTATAAGAGTCCCTAGGAAGGGAACCCTTGTAAGTGGTAATAGAGAACTCTTTTCCACGTTCACCTTCCACCCATGCGACCTCAGAAATGCCAGAACTATCTCTGTATGAGACTTGGCAGTTTGAAAACTTGACGCTTGTATCAGAATGTCGTCTAGGTACGGAGCCACCGCTATACCTCGCGGTCTTAGTACCGCCAGAAGAGAGCCCAGAACCTTTGTAAAGATTCTTGGAGCCGTAGCTAATCAGAAGGAAAGAGCTACAAACTGGTAATGCCTGTCTAGGAAGGCAAATCTTAGGTACCGATAATGATCTTTGTGAATCGGTATGTGAAGGTAGGCATCCTTTAAGTCCACTGTGGTCATGTACTGACCCTCTTGGATCATGGGTAGGATGGTTCGAATAGTTTCCATTTTGAATGATGGAACTCTTAGGAATTTGTTTAGGATTTTTAAGTCCAAGATTGGTCTGAAGGTTCCCTCTTTCTTGGGAACCACAAATAGATTTGAATAGAATCCTTGCCCGTGTTCCGTCCGCGGAACTGGGTGGATCACCCCCATTAGTAAGAGGTCTTGTACACAGCGTAGAAACGCTTCTTTCTTTATTTGGTTTGCTGATAACCTTGAAAGATGAAATCTCCCTTGTGGAGGAGAAGCTTTAAAGTCCAGAAGATATCCCTGAGATATGATCTCCAAGCCCAGGGATCCTGGACATCTCTTGCCCAAGCCTGGGCGAAGAGAGAAAGTCTGCCCCCTACTAGATCCGTTGCCGGATAGGGGGCCCTCTCTTCATGCTGTCTTATGGGCAGCAGCAGGTTTCTTGGCCTGCTTGCCCTTGTTCCAGGACTGGTTAGTTTTCCAGCCCTGTCTGTAACGAGCAACAGCTCCTTCCTGTTTTGGAGCGGAGGAAGTTGATGCTGCTCCTGCCTTGAAGTTACGAAAGGCACGAAAATTAGACTGTCTGGCCTTTGATTTGGCCCTGTCCTGAGGCAGAGCATGGCCCTTACCTCCCGTAATGTCAGCGATAATTTCTTTCAAGCCGGGCCCGAATAAGGTCTGCCCTTTGAAAGGAATATTAAGCAATTTAGATTTAGAAGTCACATCAGCTGACCAGGATTTAAGCCATAGCGCTCTGCGCGCTTGGATGGCGAATCCGGAGTTCTTAGCCGTAAGTTTGGTTAAATGTACGACGGCATCAGAAACAAATGCGTTAGCTAGCTTAAGTGCTTTAAGCTTGTTCATAATTTCATCCAATGGAGCTGTGCGAATGGCCTCTTCCAGAGACTCAAACCAGAATGCCGCCGCAGCAGTGACAGGCGCAATGCACGCAAGGGGCTGTAAGATAAAACCTTGTTGAACAAACATTTTCTTAAGGTAACCTTCTAATTTTTTATCCATTGGATCTGAAAAGGCACAACTATCCTCCACCGGGATAGTGGTACACTTAGCTAAAGTAGCAACTGCTCCCTCCACCTTAGGGACCGTCTGCCATAAGTCTTGTGTGGTGGCGTCTATAGGAAACATTTTCCTAAATATGGGAGGAGGGGAAAAAGGCACACCGGGTCTATCCCACTCCTTTCTAATAATCTCTGTAAGCCTTTTAGGTATAGGAAACACGTCAGTACACACCGGTACCGCATAGTATCTATCCAACCTACATAATTTTTCTGGAATTGCAACCGTGTTGCAATCATTCAGAGCCGCTAATATCTCCCCTAGCAATATGCGGAGGTTCTCAAGCTTAAATTTAAAATTAGAAATCTCTGAATCCAGTCTCCCTGGATCAGATCCGTCACCCACAGAATGAAGCTCTCCGTCTTCATGTTCTGCAAACTGTGACGCAGCATCAGACATGGCTCTCACATCATCCGCGCGCTCTGTCCTTAACCCAGAGCTATCGCGCTTGCCTCTTAATTCTGGCAATTTAGATAATACTTCTGTCATAACAGTAGCCATGTCTTGCAAAGTGATTTGTAAGGGCCTCCCTGATGTACTTGGCGCCACAAAATCACGCACCTCCTGAGCGGGAGGCGAAGGTACTGACACGTGAGAAGAGTTAGTTGGCATAACTTCCCCTTCGTTGTCTGGTGATAATTTCTTTGCATGTAAAGCCTGACTTTTATTTAAAGTGACATCAATGCATTTAGTACACAAATTTCTATGGGGTTCCACATTGGCCTTCATACACATTGAACAAACAGACTCATCTGTGTCAGACATGTTTAAACAGACTAGCAATGAGACTAGCAAGCTTGGAAAATACTTTTCATTACTTTTCAAATAAATTTACAACCAATATAACAAACGCTACTGTGCCTTTAAGAAGCACAAAAAACATAATTTATGCTTACCTGATAAATTCCTTTCTTCTGTTGTGTGATCAGTCCACGGGTCATCATTACTTCTGGGATATAACTCCTCCCCAACAGGAAATGCAAGAGGATTCACCCAGCAGAGCTGATATAGCTCCTCCCCTCTACGTCAGTCCCAGTCATTCGACCAAGAATCAACGAGAAAGGAGTAACCAAGGGTGAAGTGGTGACTGGAGTATAATTTAAAAGATATTTACCTGCCTTAAAAACAGGGCGGGCCGTGGACTGATCACACAACAGAAGAAAGGAATTTATCAGGTAAGCATAAATTATGTTTTCTTCTGTTATGTGTGATCAGTCCACGGGTCATCATTACTTCTGGGATACCAATACCAAAGCAAAAGTACACGGATGACGGGAGGGATAGGCAGGCTCTTTATACAGAAGGAACCACTGCCTGAAGAACCTTTCTCCCAAAAATAGCCTCCGAAGAAGCAAAAGTGTCAAATTTGTAAAATTTGGAAAAAGTATGAAGCGAAGACCAAGTTGCAGCCTTGCAAATCTGTTCAACAGAGGCCTCATTCTTAAAGGCCCAAGTGGAAGCCACAGCTCTAGTGGAATGAGCTGTAATTCTTTCAGGAGGCTGCTGTCCAGCAGTCTCATAGGCTAAACGTATTATGTTACGAAGCCAAAAAGAGAGAGAGGTAGCAGAAGCTTTTTGACCTCTCCTCTGTCCAGAATAAACGACAAACAGGGAAGAAGTTTGACGAAACTCTTTAGTTGCCTGCAAGTAGAACTTGAGAGCACGAACTACATCCAGATTGTGTAGAAGACGTTCCTTCTTTGAAGAAGGATTTGGACACAAGGATGGAACAACAATCTCTTGATTGATATTCCTGTTAGTAACTACCTTAGGTAAGAACCCAGGTTTAGTACGCAGAACTACCTTGTCTGAGTGAAAAATCAGATAAGGAGAATCACAATGTAATGCTGATAACTCAGAGACTCTTCGAGCAGAGGAAATAGCCATTAAAAACAGAACTTTCCAAGATAACAATTTTATATCAATGGAATGAAGGGGTTCAAACGGAACACCCTGTAAAACGTTAAGAACTAAGTTTAAACTCCATGGTGGAGCAACAGCTTTAAACACAGGCTTGATCCTAGCTAAAGCCTGACAAAAGGCCTGGACGTCTGGATTTTCTGACAGACGCCTGTGTAACAAGATGGACAGAGCTGAAATCTGTCCCTTTAATGAACTAGCCGATAAACCCTTTTCTAAGCCCTCTTGTAGAAAGGACAAGATCCTAGAGATCCTAACCTTACTCCAGGAGTAACGTTTGGATTCACACCAGTATAGGTATTTACGCCATATTTTATGGTAAATCTTTCTGGTAACAGGCTTCCTGGCCTGTATCAGGGTATCAATAACCGACTCAGAAAAACCACGTTTTGATAAAATCAAGCGTTCAATTTCCAAGCAGTCAGTTTCAGAGAAGTTAGATTTTGATGTTTGAACGGACCCTGTATCAGAAGGTCCTGTCTTAGAGGTAGAGACCAAGGCGGACAGGATGACATGTCCACTAGATCTGCATACCAAGTCCTGCGTGGCCATGCAGGTGCTATTAGAATCACTGATGCTCTCTCCTGTTTGATTTTGGCAATCAATCGAGGAAGCAGCGGGAAGGGTGGAAACACATAAGCCATCCTGAAGTTCCAAGGTGCTGTCAAAGCATCTATCAGAACCGCTCCCGGATCCCTGGATCTGGACCCGTAGTGAGGAAGTTTGGCGTTCTGGCGAGACGCCATGAGATCTATCTCTGGTTTGCCCCAACATCGAAGTATTTGGGCAAAGACCTCCGGATGAAGTTCCCACTCCCCCGGATGAAAAGTCTGGCGACTCAAGAAATCCGCCTCCCAGTTCTCCACTCCCGGGATGTGGATTGCTGACAGGTGGCAAGAGTGAGACTCTGCCCATCGAATTATCTTTGATACTTCCATCATTGCTAGGGAGCTTTTTGTCCCTCCCTGATGGTTGATGTAAGCTACAGTCGTGATATTGTCCGACTGAAACCTGATGAACCCCCGAGTTGTTAATTGGGGCCAAGCCAGAAGGGCATTGAGAACTGCTCTCAATTCCAGAATGTTTATTGGAAGGAGACTCTCCTCCTGATTCCATAATCCCTGAGCCTTCAGAGAATTCCAGACAGCGCCCCAACCTAGTAGGCTGGCGTCTGTTGTTACAATTGTCCAGTCTGGCCTGCTGAATGGCATCCCCCTGGACAGGTGTGGCCGATGAAGCCACCATAGAAGAGAATTTCTGGTCTCTTGATTCAGATTCAGAGTAGGGGACAAATCTGAGTAATCCCCATTCCACTGACTTAGCATGCATAATTGCAGCGGTCTGAGGTGTAGGCGTGCAAAAGGTACTATGTCCATTGCCGCTACCATTAAGCCGATCACCTCCATGCATTGAGCTACTGACGGGTGTTGAATGGAATGAAGGACACGGCATGCATCTTGAAGTTTTGTTAACCTGTCCTCTGTCAGGTAAATCTTCATTTCTACAGAATCTATAAGAGTCCCCAAGAATGGAACTCTTGTGAGAGGAAAAAGAGAACTCTTCTTTTCGTTCACTTTCCATCCATGCGACCTTAGAAATGCCAGAACTAACTCTGTATGAGACTTGGCAGTTTGAAAGCTTGAAGCCTGTATTAGAATGTCGTCTAGATACGGAGCTACCGAAATCCCTCGCGGTCTTAGTACCGCCAGGAGGGCACCTAGAATCTTTGTGAAGATTCTTGGGGCCGTAGCCAATCCGAATGGAAGAGCTACAAACTGGTAGTGCCTGTCTAGGAAGGCAAACCGTAGATACCGGTGATGATCTTTGTGGATCGGTATGTGAAGGTAAGCATCTTTTAAATCCACTGTGGTCATGTACTGACCCTTTTGGATCATGGGCAAGATTGTCCGAATAGTTTCCATTTTGAACGATGGAACTCTTAGGAATTTGTTTAGAATCTTTAAATCTAAGATTGGTCTGAAGGTTCCCTCTTTTTTGGGAACCACAAACAGGTTTGAGTAGAACCCTTGTCCTTGTTCCGACCGCGGAACCGGATGGATCACTCCCATTAATAACAGATCTTGTACACAGCGTAGAAACGCTTCTTTCTTTATCTGGTTTGTTGACAATCTTGACAGATGAAATCTCCCTCTTGGGGGAGATAATTTGAAATCTAGAAGGTATCCCTGAGATATGATCTCTAGCGCCCAGGGATCCTGAACATCTCTTACCCAGGCCTGGGCGAAGAGAGAAAGTCTGCCCCCCACTAGATCCGGTCCCGGATCGGGGGCTCTCGGTTCATGCTGTCTTTGGGGCAGCAGCAGGTTTCCTGGCCTGTTTGCCCTTGTTCCAGGACTGGTTGGGCTTCCAGCCTTGCCTGTAACGAGCAACAGCTCCTTCCTGTTTTGGTGCAGTGGAGGTTGATGCTGCTCCTGTTTTGAAATTCCGAAAGGGACGAAAATTAGCCTGTCTAGCCTTAGCTTTGGCTTTGTCTTGAGGTAGGGCGTGGCCCTTACCTCCTGTAATGTCAGCGATAATTTCTTTCAAACCGGGCCCAAATAAGGACTGCCCCTTGAAAGGTATATTAAGTAATTTGGACTTAGAAGTAACATCAGCTGACCAGGATTTTAGCCACAGTGCCCTACGTGCCTGTATGGCGAATCCTGAGTTCTTAGCCGTAAGTTTGGTTAAATGTACTACGGCCTCCGAAATGAATGAATTAGCTAGTTTAAGGACTCTAAGCCTGTCCATAATGTCGTCTAGCGTATATGAACTAAGGTTCTCTTCCAGAGACTCAATCCAAAATGCTGCCGCAGCCGTAATCGGCGCGATACATGCAAGGGGTTGCAAAATAAAACCTTGTTGAACAAACATTTTCTTAAGGTAACCCTCCAATTTTTTATCCATTGGATCTGAAAATGCACAGCTATCCTCCACCGGGATAGTGGTACGCTTAGCTAGAGTAGAAACTGCTCCCTCCACCTTAGGGACCGTTTGCCATAAGTCCCGAGTGGTGGCGTCTATTGGAAACATCTTTCTAAATATTGGAGGGGGTGAGAACGGCACACCGGGTCTATCCCACTCCTTAGTAACAATTTCAGTTAATCTCTTAGGTATAGGAAAAACGTCAGTACTCGCCGGTACCGCAAAGTATTTATCCAACCTACATAGTTTCTCTGGTATTGCAACGGTGTTACAATCATTGAGAGCTGCTAAGACCTCCCCTAGTAATACACGGAGGTTCTCCAATTTAAATTTAAAATTTGAAATATCTGAATCCAATCTGTTTGGATCAGAACCGTCACCCACAGAATGAAGCTCTCCGTCCTCATGCTCTGCAAGCTGTGACGCAGTATCAGACATGGCCCTAGTATTGTCAGCGCACTCTGTTCTCACCCCAGAGTGATCACGCTTGCCTCTTAGCTCAGGTAATTTAGACAAAACTTCAGTCATAACAGTAGCCATATCTTGTAATGTTATCTGTAATGGCCGCCCAGATGTACTAGGCGCCATAATATCACGCACCTCCCGGGCGGGAGATGCAGGTACTGCCGCGTGAGGCGAGTTAGTCGGCATAACTCTCCCCTCGCAGATTGGTGAAATTTGTTCACATTGTACAGATTGACTTTTATTTAAAGTAGCATCAATACAGTTAGTACATAAATTTCTATTGGGCTCCACCTTGGCATTGGAACAAATGACACAGATATCCTCTGAGTCAGACATGTTTAACACACTAGCAATAACTTGCAACCTGGTTATAGTCTTTTTTAGCAAAAACGTACTGTGCCTCAAAGAGGTACTTAAACGATTAAAGATTAAATGACAGTTGAGATAATATACTGAGAACAGTTATAGCATCAACTTTAAAACAACACAACTTTTAGCAAAGGTTTTGTTCCCATTAGTAAGATAACATAACTAAATTTGACATAAAAATTACTGAGTAACGTCTTTATCCACAGTCAATATAAAAAATTCTCACAGCTCTGCTGAGAGAATGTACCTCCCTTCAAGAAGTTTGAAGACCCCTGAGATCTGTCAGAGATGAACCGGATCATGCAGGAAAAAATAATAGCTGACTGGAAATTGTTGATGCGTAGCAAAGAGCGCCAAAAACGGCCCCTCCCTCTCACACACAGCAGTGAAGAGAAACGAAACTGTCATAATTCAAAATAAACTACTGCCAAGTGGAAAATAAAGCCCAAACATTTATTTACTCAGTACCTCAGCAGTGTAAACGATTCTACATTCCAGCAAAAACGTTTAACATGATATAATACTTATTAAAAAGATTAGTGACCTTTAACAAAGTAGTTCCGGTGAAGTACCATTCCCAGAATACTGAAGTGTATACATACATGTCATTATAACGGTATAGCAGGATTTTCTCATCAATTCCATTCAGAAAATAAAAACTGCTACATACCTCAATGCAGATTCATCTGCCCCTGTCCCCTGATCTGAAGCTTTTACCTCCCTCAGATGGCCGAGAACAGCAATATGATCTTAACTACTCCGGTTAAAATCATAGCAAAAACTCTGGTAGATTCTTCCTCAAAGTCTGCCAGAGAAGTAATAACACGCTCCGGTGCTATTATAAAATAACAAACTTTTGATTGAAGTCATAAAAACTAAGTATAATCACCATAGTCCTCTCACACATCCTATCTAGTCGTTGGGTGCAAGAGAATGACTGGGACTGACGTAGAGGGGAGGAGCTATATCAGCTCTGCTGGGTGAATCCTCTTGCATTTCCTGTTGGGGAGGAGTTATATCCCAGAAGTAATGATGACCCGTGGACTGATCACACATAACAGAAGAAAGCTGTCACAGTTGAAATAACAATGAAAACAAATTAGTTATAGCAACCAAATTTTCACAGTAAATGAATTAAGTTAGCAAAGGATTGCACCCACCAGCAAATGGATGATTAACCCCTTAATACCCAAAAACGGATAACAATTTAATAATTAACGTTTTTATCACAGTCAAAAACACACTGTCACAGGTCTGCTGTGACTGATTACCTCCCTCAAAATAAGTTTTGAAGACCCCTGAGCTCTCTAGAGACGTCCTGGATCATGGAGGATGAAGTAGGAAGATTGTGACTGAATTTTTACTGCGCAAAAAAGCGCTAAAATAGGCCCCTCCCACTCATATTACAACAGTGGGGAAGCTCAGTTAACTGTTTCTATGCAGAAAACAAGATAGCCATGTGGTAAAAATCATGCCCCAATAAGTTTTATCACCAAGTACCTCACAAAAAACGATTAACATGCCAGTAAACGTTTTAAACATACATTTTTAAAAGTTATGAAGTGTTATTAATAAGCCTGCTACCAGTCGCTTTTACTGCAGTTAAGGCTCATACATTACTTCAGTATTAACAGTATTTTCTGAGTCAAATTCCATTCCCTAGAAAATATACATTCAGTGTACACACACTCATCAGCCTAATACCAGTCGCTATCACTGCATTTAAGGCTGAACTTACATTACATTGGTATCAGCAGTATTTTCTCAGTCAATTCCATTCCTCAGAAAAATAATTTACTGCACATACCTCGTTTGCAGGGGGGCCCTGCATGCTATTCCCCTTTTCTGAAGTTACCTCACTCCACAGAATGTATGAGAACAGCCAGTGGACCTTAGTTACATCTGCTAAGATCATAGAAAACGCAGGCAGATTCTTCTACTAATGCTGCCTGAGAACAAACAGCACACTCCGGTGCCATTTAAAATAACAAACTTTTGATTGAAGAAATAAACTAAGTTTAAAAACACCACAGACCTCTCACAACGACCTATCTTTAGTTAGGTTGCAAGAGAATGACTGGTATGACACGTGAGGGGAGGAGCTATATAGCAGCTCTGCTTGGGTGATCCTCTTGCAACTTCCTGTTGGAGAAGAGATATAATCCCATAAGTAATGGATGACCCGTGGACTGACTACACTTAACAAGAGAAAACCGTGTCTGCACTAGAGACGCATCATTTCTCCTCATGCAACTCTAGCACAGACACGGTCAATCCACTGAGCGCACTATCCCTGACTTGCGCTACGGAATGGCGCCAAAACCAGAAGGACCGCCCACCGTGGGCGTGACCTAACCGACTAAACATTAATTCCTGTGAAACCACAGGAGCCATCCTTAATACAGTTAAAATACGATTGTGCAATTCAGTTAACTTCCTCCAGCCCCAGTGCCCTGGTCCAATACACTGTTCAGAAACCTTTCCCATATTAAATAAAGGTATTATGTCCCCACATAAAGAACTTATTCTCTCAAAAAAAAGTCCTTTATGATGAAATGTGTGCTTTTTTTGTTGTTGAAAAATTCCTTTTCTCAAAAAAATTAAAGGTAGCACTTACCTTGACTTCTGCCTGGCATTAAGGCAGATCACGGGCTTGAGAGGTCCTTTCCCTCACATCGACCTGAGGATATCAAAAATGCTGAATCAATGCATCTCTCAGACTAAAGGATAAGGGCAACAAGTAAATCATGGGAGGCGCAGTGAGAATTATGTCCCACAAGTTCCCATTGCTCTAAAGCTACCAAAGCTCTACTGAAGAGACTGATATGGACTACGGCTACACCCTAGAACAAAGCAGCACAATCTTGCACTACTTTTAAAATAATAAACTCTTGATAGAAGAATCTAATCTAACACCTCACTTTACCTCTTCCTATCACTAACGTAGGCAAAGAGAATGACTGGAGTGGGAGGGAAGGGAGGAGCTATTTAACAGCTCTGCTGTGGTGCTCTTTGCCTCCTCCTGCTGACCAGGAGGTGAATATCCCATTAGTAATTAAGATGATCCGTGGACTCATTGTGTCTTAAAAAAGTAATATGAATATTTCACATTCCAATGTTCTTCACATAGCAGAATATGTTCTATTTATTCATAAATACATATTTCTACATATATTTGATGCTATTTTTGTACAATATTTATCTATACCTATCTATCTATCTATCTATCTATCTATATATATATATATATATATATATATATATATATATATAATCATATACACACACAGTCGTATGCAAAAGTTTAGGCACCCCTGACAATTTCCATGATTTTCATTTATAAATAACTGGGTGTTTGGATCAGCAATATCATTTTGATCTATTAAATAACTGAAGGACACAGTAATAGTTCAGTAGTGAAATGAGGTTTATTGGATTATCAGAAAAACGAAATTAGACAGGTGCATAAAATTGGGCCCCTTTTCATTTTGTTGATTTGAATACCTGTAACTATCTTGCACTGATTAACTGGAACACACAATTGGTGAGCCCATTAAGCCTTGAACTTCATAGACAGGTGCATCCAATCATGAGAAAATGTATTAAAGGGGGCCAATTGCAAGATGTTGTTCTCTTTAACTCTCCTATGAAGAGTGGAAACATGGGGGCTTCAAAACAACTCTCAAAAGACCTGAAAAACTAAATTTATGATTACCTGATAAATTGATTTCTTCTATGGTAAGACAAATCCACGGATTCCTCCTTTACTTGTGGGATATAGTCCTCCTGCTAACAGGAAGTGGCAAAGAGCACCACAGCAGAGCTGTCTATATAGCTCCTCCCTTAGCTCCACCCCCCAGTCATTCGACCGAAGGTACAGGAAGAAAAAGGAGAAACTACAAGGTGCAGAGGTGACTGAAGTTTAAATCAAAAATATATAATCTGTCTTAAAATGACAGGGCGGGCCGTGGACTCGTCTTACCATAGAAGAAATCAATTTTTCAGGTAAGCATAAATTTAGTTTTATTCTATAAAGGTAAGACGAGTCCACGGATTCATCCTTTACTTGTGGGATACAATACCAAAGCTACAGGACACGGATGAACGGGAGGGACAAGACAGATGGCTAAACAGAAGGCACCACTGCTTGAAGAACTTTTCTCCCAAAAATAGCCTCCGAAGAAGCAAAGGTATCAAATTTGTAAAATTTGGAAAAGGTATGAAGCGAAGACCAAGTCTCAGCCTTACAAATCTGTTCAACAGAAGCATCATTTTGAAAAGCCCATGTGGAAGCCACCGCTCATTAGAGTGAGCTGTAATTCTTTCAGGAGGCTGCTGTCCAGCAGACTCATATGCCAAACGGATGATGCTTTTATGCCAAAAGGCAAGAGAGGTAGCCATAACTTTTTGACCTCTACGTTTTCCAGAATAGACAACAAACAAAGAAGATGTTTGACGGAAATCTTTGGTCGTTTGCAAGTAAAACTTTTAAGCATGAACCACGTCCAAATTGCGCTCCTTCTTAGAGGAAGGATTAGGACACAGAGAAGGAACAACAATTTCTTGATTAATATTCTTATTAGTAACAGCATTAGGAAGGAATCCAGGTTTGGTACGCAAAACCACCTTATCAGCATTGAAAACAAGATAAGGCGAGTCGCAATACAATGCAGATAGTTCAGAAACTCTTCGAGCTGAAGAGATAGCAACTAAAAACAGAACTTTCCAAGATAGAAGCTTAATATCTATGGAATGCATAGGTTCAACTTTAAGAACTAAATTCAAACTCCATGGCGGAGCAACAGGTTTAAACACAGGCTTGATTCTAACTAAAGCCTGACAGAACGACTGAACGTCTGGAACATCTGCCAGACGTTTGTGTAGTAGAATTGATAAAGCAGATATCTGTCCCTTTAAGGAACTAGCTGATAGGCCCTTCTCCAATCCTTCTTGGAAAAAGGACAAAATCCTAGGAATCCTGATCTTACTCCATGAGTAGCCTTTGGATTCGCACCAATAAAGATATATATGCCATATCTTATGATACATTTTCCTGGTGACAGGCTTTCGAGCCTGAATCAAGGTATCTATGACCGACTCAGAGAAACCCCGGTTGGATAAGATCAAGCGTTCAATCTCTAAGCAGTCAGCCGCAGAGAAACTAGATTTGGATGCTGGAACGGACCTTGAATCAGAAGGTCCTGTCTCAGTGGCAGAGTCCATGGTGGAATAGATGACATGTCCACCAAGTCCTGCGTGGCCACGCAGGAGCTATCAAAATCACCAAAGCTCTCTCCTGTTTGATTCTGGCAATCAAACGAGGAAGGAGAGGAAATGGTGGAAACACATAAGCCAGGTTGAACGACCAGGGTACTGCTAGAGCATCTATCAGTACTGCCTGAGGATCCCTTGACCTGGACCCGTAACGAGGAAGTTTGGTGTTCTGACGAAACGCCATCAGATCCAATTCTGGTGTGTCCCATTGCTGAATCAATTGTGCAAACACCTCCGGATGGAATTCCCACTCCCCCGGATGAAAAGTCTGACGACTTAGAAAATCCGCTTCCCAGTTCTCCACCCCTGGGATATAGATTGCTGATAGATGGCAAGAGTGAGACACTGCCCATCAAATTATTTTGGTAACCTCTATCATCGCTAGAGAACTCTTTGTTCCCCCCTGATGATTGATATATGCTACAGTCGTGATATTGTCCGACTGGAAACTTATGAATCTGGCCAACGCCAGCTGAGGCCACGCCTGAAGCGCGTTGAATATCGCTCTCAGTTCTAGAATATTTATCGGGAGGAGAGCCTCCTCCTGAGTCCACAAACCCTGAGCTTTCAGGGAATTCAAGACTGCACCCCAGCCAATAGGCTGGCGTCCGTCGTCACTATGACCCACGCTGGCCTGCGGAAACACATTCCCTTGCAGATGATCCTGTGACAACCACCAAAGAAGAGAGTCTCTGGTCACTTGGTCCAGATTTATCTGAGGAGATAAATCTGCATAATCCCCATTCCACTGTTTGAGCATGCATAGTTGCAGTGGTCTGAGATGTAAGCAAGCAAATGGAACTATGTCCATTGCCGCTACCATTAAGCCGATTACCTCCATACACTGAGCCACTGAAGGCCGAGGAATGGAATGAAGAGCTCGGCAGATGGATACAATTTTTGATTTCCTGACCTCCGTCAGAAAAATTTTCATGTCCACCCTTGTGAGAGGGATAAGTGAACTCTTTTTTACGTTCACCTTCCACCTGTGAGATCTTAGAAAAGCCAACACGATGTCCGTGTGAGACTTGGCTAGTTGGTAAGTCGACACCTGGATTAAGATACTGTCCAGATAATATGCCCCGTGGCCTTAGAACCGCCAGAAGGGACCCTAGCACCTTTGTGAAAATTCTGGGAGCCGTGGCCAACCTGAAGGGAAGAGCCACAAACTGGTAATGCTTGTCCAGAAAGGCGAACCTGAGGAACTGGTGATGATCTTTGCGGATAGGAATGTGTAGATACGCATCCTTTAAGTCCACGGTGGTCATATATTGACCCTCCTGGATCATCGGCAAAATAGTCCGAATGGTCTCCATCTTGAAGGATGGGACTCTGAGGAATTTGTTTAGGATCTTGAGACGCAAAATTGGTCTGAAGGTTCCCTCTTTTTTGGGAACCACAAACAGATTGGAGTAGAACCCTTGCCCCTGTTCTGTTTTCGGAACTGGGCAGATCACTCCCATGGTATATAGGTCTTCTACACAGTGTAAGAACGCCTCTCTTTTTGTCTGGTTTACAGACAATTGAGAAAGATGGAATCTCCCCCTTGGGGGAGAATCCTTGAAATCTAGAAGATACCCCTGGGTTACGATTTCTAAAGCCCAGGAGTCCTGAACGTCTCTTGCCCAAGCCTGAGCGAAGAGAGAAAGTCTGCCCCCTACTAGATCCGGTCCCGGATCGGGGGCTACCCCTTCATGCTGTCTTGGTGGCAGCAGCGGGCTTCTTGGCCTGTTTACCCTTGTTCCAAGTCTGGTAAGACTGACTTGGATTGAGCAAAATTCCCCTCTTGCTTTGCGGCAGGGGAAGAGGTAGAGGGACCACCTTTGAAGTTTCGAAAGGAACGAAAATTATTTTGTTTGGTCCTCATCTTATTTGTCTTATCCTGAGGAAGGGCATGGCCTTTCCCTCCAGTGATGTCTGAAATGATCTCTTTCAGTTCAGGCCCGAATAGGGTCTTACCCTTGAAAGGGATGGCTAAAAGCTTAGCCTTTGATGACACATCAGCAGACCAGTACTTAAGCCATAACGCTCTACGCGCTAAAATGGCAAAACCTTAATTCTTCGCCGCTAATTTAGCCAGTTGAAAAGCGGCATCTGTAATGAAAGAATTAGCTAGCTTGAGAGCCCTAATTCTATCCAGAATATCATCTAATGGGGTCTCAACCTGAAGAGCCTCTTCCAGAGCCTCGAACCAAAAGGACGCTGCAGTAGTTACAGGAACAATGCACGCTATAGGTTGGAGAAGAAAACCTTGATGAACAAATATTTTCTTCAGGAGACCCTCTAATTATTTATCCATAGGATCTTTGAAAGCACAACTGTCCTCAATAGGTATAGTTGTACGCTTAGCCAGGGTAGAAATAGCTCCCTCCACCTTAGGGACCGTCTTTTTCTTAAAAATAGGAGGGGGAGCGGATGGAATACCTGGTCTATCCCACTCCTTAGTAACAATTTCCGAAATCCTCTTAGGGACCGGAAAAACATCAGTGTAGGCAGGAACCTCTAGGAATCTGTCCATTTTACACAATTTCTCTGGAACTACAATAGGGTCACAATCATCCAGAGTCGCTAAAACCTCCCTGAGCAATAAGCGGAGGTGTTCTAATTTAAATTTAAAAGCCGTCATATCTGAATCTGTCTGAGGGAACATATTTCCTGAATCATAAATCTCTCCCTCAGCCAGCAAATCCCTCACTTCAGATCATTGTGAGGGTACATCGGATATGGCTAATAAAGCGTCAGAGGGCTCAGCGTTTGTTCTCACACCAGACCTACTGCACTTCCCCTGCAACCCAGGCAGCTTAGATAAAACCTCTGTGAGGGTAGTATTCATAAATGCGGCCATATCTTGCAGGGTGAAAGAATTAGAAACACTAGAAGTACTTGGCGTCGCTTGTGCGGGCGTTAACGGTTGTGAAAAAAATAACTATCTTACAAAACGTTACTGCGCCTTTAAGAGAAAAAAAGCATACACGTTCTGCAAAACAGCCTAAACATGCACCAAATTTTTCAAAATTTTGTATGTAGACACAATATAGGTAGTTAAGATTGCACAACAAAAAAATTTAACAACTAACCCCTTAATTTGCAAACCGGATTGAAAATAGGCCCAGATCCGGAAAAAAAAACTCTCAGCACCTTGCCACAGCCCTGCTGTGGCCCTACCTGCCCTCAGGGGTCGAAAATGTGGGGTAAAAGCTTTGATTTGGCCCAAAACATACACCAGGGCCCTCAGGAGTTAGAGCTTGCTGCTTGCTGATCAAACTAACTGCGCATCTGAGGCGCGAAAATAGGCCCCGCTCATCTCCCTCGATGTCTCCACAGCCTTACAGAACTGCACCAGAGCGGTTATAACTAGCCATGTGGGTTCTGAGACCCAAAAGTTAAGCCATGTGTGCCCTTAATAAAGCAGCCCAAAGCGTTATTGCCCACAAAAACGTTAAAGCACTCCCCAGTCAAAAAACGTTTGCTCCCAAACATTTGCAATTCAGTGTCAACCATATTTGTAATTGGCCCCATATGCAAGCTAAGTAATGCCCTTCTTTAAGCTCTAAGATTACTGCTTACCCTTACCCTCCTGGGTATAATGTCAGCCTTTCTGAAATACACAGTCTCTCGAGAAAAATATGACTGAACATACCTCATTGCTGCATAGCATGAAACCGTTCCTCACACTGATGTTTCCTGTACTCCTCAGCCTCTGTGGGAACAGCAATGGATCTTAGTTACAAATGCTAAGATCATCATCCTCCAGGCAGCAGTTTTCATCCATCTGCTGCCTGAGAGTAAATAGTACACACCGGTACCATTTAAAATAACAAACTCTTGCTTGAAGAAATTAAAAACTAATATTTTATCACCTCTTTCACTTTACCCTTCCTAGTACTTAGAGACTAAGTTAGAGTAGGCAAAGAGAATGACTGGGGGGTGGAGCTAAGGGAGGAGCTATATAGACAGCTCTGCTGTGGTGCTCTTTGCCACTTCCTGTTAGCAGGAGGACTATATCCCACAAGTAAAGGATGAATCCGTGGACTCGTCTTACCTTTATAGAAGAAACAAAGATTGTTCAACATTATGGTTTAGGGGAAGGCTACAAAAAGCTATCGCAGAGATTTAAGCTGTCAGTGTCCACTGTGAGGAACATAGTGAGGAAATGGATGATCACAGGCACAGTTCTTGTTAAGGCCAGAAGTAAAATATTGGAGAGGCAAAGGATGTTGAGAACGGTCAAAAAGAGCCCACAGACCACCTCCAAAGACCTACAACATCATCTTGCTGCAGATAATGTCACTGTCCATCGTTCAACAATTCAGCGTATGGGAGAGTGATGTGGAAGAAGCCTTTTCTGCACACACGCCACAAACAGAGTCGCTTGAGGTATGCAAACGCACATTTGGACAAGCCAGCTTCATTTTGGAAGAAGGTGCTGTGGACTGATGAAACAAAGATTGAGTTATTTAGTCATAACAAGGGGCGTTATGCATGGCGGCAAAAGAACACAGCATTCCAAGACAAACACTTGCTAGCCACAGTAAAATTTGGTGGATGTTCCATTATGCTTTGGGGCTGTGTGGCCAGTGCCGGTACTGGGAATCTTGTTAAAGTTGAGGGTCGCATGGATTCCACTCAATATCAGCAGATACTTGAGAATAGTGTTCAGGAATCGGTCACAGAGTTAAAGTTACACTGGGGCTGGATATTTCAACAAGCCAACGACCCAAAACACTGCTTAAAATCTACTCTGGCATTTATGCAGAGGAACAAGTTCAATGTTCTGGAATGGTCATCCCAGTCCCCAGACCTGAATATCATTGAAAATCTGTGGGGTGATTTGAAGCGGGCTGTCCATGCTCGGCAACCATCAAACCTAACTGAACTGGAGATGTTTTGCAAGGAGGAATGGTCCAAAATACCTTCATCCAGAATCCAGACACTCATTACAGGCTATGGGAAGCGTCTAGAGCAGGGGTGTCCAAACTTTGCTCTCCAGAGGTTTTGGAACTACATTTCCCATGATGCTCAGCCAGAATTTTATCTAGCTGAGCATCATGGGAAATATAGTTCCAAAACCTCTGGAGAGCAAAGTTTGGACACCCCTGGTCTAGAGGCTGTTATTTCTGCTAAAGGAGGCTCTACTAAATGTTATTGCAATATTTCTGTTGGGGTGCCCAAATTTATGCACCTGTCTAATTTTCTGTTAATCCAATAAACCTCATTTCACTACTGAAATATTAATGTGTCCTTCAGTTATTTGATAGATCAAAATAAAATTGCTGATCCAAACACCCAATTACTTATAAATGAAAATCATGGAAATTGTCAGGGGTGCCTAAACTTTTGCATACGACTGTATATATATATATATACATACATATATACATATGATTATATATAGGTATAGATATATATAGGAATATCTTTTTAGAAATACATAAAACATACTCCACTATGTGCAGAACATTGGAATGGGAAATATTTACAGTACAAACATAAAACCTTTATTAAATATGAATATTGCATAAATAAGCTTTTAACATGTTTTCATCTACTTAACGGCAAAGGGCTCCAATACTCATATGTACACACACATATATATATATATATATATATATATATATATATATATATATATATATATATATATATATATATATATATGTATATATATACACACACAGTATATATATACTGTATATATACACACATACATATCCATCTTTAGACTCATACATGTTTATGTATGTATCTCTATATTAAAGTCCTTTGACTGCTTTTTTTTCTAACTGAGACCTCCTATACAAAGGATACAAAAGTCCAAAATTGCAGCCATACTTGAAAAAATAATAAAAAAAGAAACTTTAAAGGGACAGTCTAGGCCAAAATAAACTTTCATGATTCAGATAGAGCATGTAATTTTAAACAATTTTCCAATTTACTTTTATCATCAATTTTGCTTTGTACTCTTGGTATTCTTAGTTGAAAGCTTAACCTAGGAGGTTCATATGCTAATTTCTTAGACCTTGAAGGCCACCTCTTTTCAGAATGCATTTTAACAGATTTTCACAACTAGAGGGTGTTAGTTCATGTGTTTCATATAGATAACACTGTGCTCGTGCACGTTAAGTTATCTGGGAGCAGGCACTGATTGGCTAAACTGCAAGTCTGTAAAAAGAACTGAAATAAAGGGGCAGTTTGCAGAGGCTTAGATACAAGATAATCACAAAGGTTAAAAGTGTAATAATATAACTGTGTTGGTTATGCAAAACTGGGGAATGGGTAATAAAGGGATTATCTATCTTTTAAAACAATAAAAATTCTGGTGTAGACTGTCCCTTTAATTCAGCATATTTTAAAATAATACAGAAACATGAAAGACATCCACACAAATCATATCATCTAAAAACAAAACATATATATACCCATCCAAGTGTTATATGCTTATATTTAAAACTACAAGAACTCTATCTTTGAAAAAAATGAAAGAAACATTGATTATCTCTGCAAAAATCAATGTCACACTCCCTCAATCATTTTCTTCCAAATTAGTTTACTGCTGCAGTTTATGACTAAGATATAAATAACTCATAATAAAGACTAACTATGACCAATTATACTATGTACACAAGATAATTTAAAAAAAATACTGAGCTTTGCATATATAAATTATATGTATTCTATAAAACAACTATTATAGCATTTTTGATTAATACTAAACAGGGTCCTTTATGCTAATTACAATACGGCAATGTCCAAAATCTTGATCATATGCGCTCTACGATGAAGGGGCGTGTGACTGTCTTCAAAAGGCGCCTGCTGCCCAGCATTTTAATTGGTTGATGCGAAAACGTCACAGGGGGAACGGCGGAAAAAAATTATCATTTTAAAAGGTATTTACTAAGAATTAGATAATTAGATATAAATTGATGAATAAATGTCCCATTATATTTTAAAGATAAGTTGAATGCAGCGTTGTATATTGGCATACTTTACCATCACTTTAACCTATATTAAAGAGACATGAAACACTTTTTTCTGATTCATGATTCAAATAGAACAATTTTAAACAACTTTACAATTTACTTTTATTATCAAATTTGCTTCATTCTCTTGATATCCTTTGTTGAAAGAGCAGCAATGATACGGCCACTCTTGGACCCTTGACTTATTTTTGTAAACAAAGATAAATCATTAAACATGGTGTGATATATATATATATATATATATAGCTATATATATATATATATTTATTTATGTATATATATATATATATATATATACTAGTTCTAAAGCCCGTTCACATGGGCCATTTGTTTGCCATACAGCGGTCCCACCCCTTGCTCTCTCTCCCCCCCTCTCTTTTGCTTTCTCTCTCCCCCTCTCTTTTGCTCTCTCTAGTCCCTCTCTTTTGTGCTCTCTCCCCCTCTCTTTTGCTCTCTTTCTCTCCCCTCTCTTTTGCTTTCACTCTCCCCCCTCTCTCTTTTGCTCTCTCTCCACTCTTTTACTTTCTCTCCCCCTCTTTTGCTCTCTCTCCCCCTATCTTTTGCGCTCTCTCTCCCTCTCTCTTTTGCGCTCTCTCTCTCCCCTCTCTTTTGCGCTCTCTCTCCCCCCTCTCTTTTGCACTCTCTTTCCCCTCTCTCTTTTGCGCTCTCTCTCCCCCTCTCTTTTGCGCTCTCTCTCCCCCTCTCTTTTGCGCTCTCTCTCCCCCTCTCTTTTGCTCTCTCTCTCTCCCCCTCTATTTTGCTCTCTCTCCCCCCTCTCTTTTGCTCTCTCTCCCCTCTCTCTCCCCCTCCCTCTCTCTCCCCCTCTCTTTTGCTCTCTCTCTCTCCCCCTCTTTTTCTCTCTCTCTCTCCGCCCTCTCCCCCCCTCTCTCCCCCCTCTCTCTCCCCCTCTCTTTTGCTCTCTCTATCCCCCTCTCTTTTCTGCTCTCTCTCTACCGCTCTCTTTTGCTTTCTCTCCCCCTTTCTTTCATGCTCTCTCTCCCCCCTCTCTTTTGCTCTCTCCCCCCTCTCTTTTGCTTTCTCCCCCTCTCTTTTGCTCTCTCTCCCCCTCTCTTTTGCTCTCTCTCCCCCTCTCTTTTGCTTTCTCTCTCTTTCCCCCCTCTATTTTTCTCTCACTCCCTCTCTTTTGCTTTCTCTCCCCCCTCTCTTTTGCTCTCTCTCTTCCCTCTCTTTTGCTCTTTCCCCTCTCTTTTGCTCTTTCCCTTCTATTTTGCTCTCGTTCCCCTCTCTTTTGCTGTCTCTCCCCTTTCTTTTGTTCTTTCCCCTCTCTTTTGCTCTCTCTCCCCTCTCTTTTGCTCTTTCCATCTCTTTTGCTCTCTCTCCCTCTCTTTCTCTCCCCTCTCTTTTGCTCTTTTCCCTCTTTTTTGCTCTCTCTTCCCTCTCTTATGCTCTTTTCCATCTCTCTTATCTCTCTTTTGCTGTTTCCAATCTCTTTTGCTCTCTCCCCCTCTTTCTCTCTCTCTCCCCCATCTCCTTTGATCTGTCTCTTTCGCACGCGCGTGACCACGCCTGGCTATGCCCACTCCCGCCCACCATTGTCACGCTGCGGACAGCAGATCAGGTAGACTCTAAGGCCAGGTGTGTTTGTCCTTGCGCTGTCTCTACTGCGCATGACAGCTTCGGACAAACACACCTACAGGCCCATTTATCAAGCTCCGTATGGAGCTTGAAGGGCCGTGTTTCTGGCGAGTCTTCAGACTCGCCAGAAACACAACTTATGAAGCAGCGGTCTAAAGACCGCTGCTTCATAACCCTGTCCGCCTGCTCTGAGCAGGCGGACAGGAATCGCCGGAAATCAACCCGATCGAATACGATCGGGTTGATTGACAGCTCCCTGCTGGCGGCCGATTGGCCGTGAGTCAGCAGGGGGCGGCGTTGCACCAGCAGCTCTTGTGAGCTGCTGGTGCAATGTTAAATGTGGAGAGCGTATTGCTCTCCGCATTTAGCGAGGTCTTGCGGACCTGATCCGCAGTGTCGGATCAGGTCCGCAAGCCCTTTGATAAATGGGCCCCTTGGCCTTTTATATTATAGGAGAAATATATATATATATATATTCCAACAGATCCCATGGTTTTGTCATAGAAGGCTGGTATGTGAGGAAAAGGGTTCTGTCACATAGTTTGGTTACTTTAGGTTCCAGTCCAGGATTTGCAGCTGATCAGTTTCTCAGACAGTGCAGCAGTACACAGGTGTGTAATCATGCTGCTATAAAGCCTGAAGTCTGAGTTAGTTCAGGGCCTTTCCTTCACTTTCTCACTGTAGAAAAAGAGGAGCAGCTGCCTGCTGTTTGAAGGCCCTATACATTAAGGTAAACATCTTTTGCCTTTAACTTTGTTTGTTTTATGTTAGTTTTGTCAGTTCTAGACTAGCTGACTGACACTAGTTAGACACTGTTGTTGTATGTTTAGTTAGTGCCTAGACGGGCAAGATTTTGTTTTAAATTTTGCTGCTGTTTTCATTTGAATTGCCTGTGACATGCAAAATAAACAGGCAGACTGTCGCTTGATCTCCATTACTTTGTGTGTGAAAACGTATTCCCTAAAAGACCGTGTTGCAGTGTAAAGTCCCAAGACAGGAAACAAAAGGAATCTTGTCACATATGGTGGAGAATGCGGGCAAAGCTGCACTGAAAGTCTGAGGGCATAAGTGTTTTCTCTGTTAATAAAATGGAGGACTTTTTTAAAGCAATACTGCACTCCACAGCCATCAAACAAGAGGCAAATGTGAAAACCACCGAGACTATTGCTGCCTTACAACAGTTGGTCCTGGTTCAGGCGGAGGAAGTTGCTGCACTAACTAAGACTCAGAAGGATAGCACAGAAGCTCTAGCAACAGATGGTGACAAGCAGAAGCAAGTCAGCTAGTTTTGGCTGAACAGAGGAAGACCACTCTGACTGTGTAACAGGAGCTCCGGTCTTTGTCAAAGAGAAGGAACTGCTGAGGCAATAACCCCAGGAGCCAAACATGTGCGAGCAAGTCATTATCTACAAAAGATGGCACCTGATGATAACATAGAGGCATATTTATTGACTTTTGAACATACTTCAGAAAGAGAGAGGTGGCCAACTGTGCAATGGGCCAGCCTCTTAGCCCCTTTCCTGACTGGGGAACCCCAAAAAGCATATTATGACCTGGAGCCAGAACAGACCAAAGATTACCCTAAAGGCAGAGATTCTAGCACGCCTTGGAGTGACATTGGCAGTACGTTTCCAGAGATTCCATACTTGAACATTCTGTTCTGACACATCAGCAAGGTCTTAAATGTTAAACCTTATTCACCTCACTCAAAAATGGTTGCAACCAGAAAGCAACACACCCAGCCGTATTGTTGAAATTTGAGTAATAAAGAGATTCTTGAGTCCACCAATACCTTTTCGCAGCTGGGTGGGTCAATGTGATCCCCATAGTGCTGAGGAACTGGTTGCCCTGGTAGAGAGGTATATTGCAGTTGGAGAATTGTCAATGCCAACTCATACTGAACAGCGCACCAACACGAGGGCCAATGGATCCACTAAAGTTTGCAAGATTGTAGTAAAACTAAAAGGAACGGAGGAACCATGCACTGAATTCCAGGGTTCCAGAAATCATTACCAGTCTACGGACTTTGTTAAAGGGGCTAAAAATGGCCAGAACTTTTTGATAAAGTGATTTAAATGTCACGAAACAGGCCATTTTTCATATGAGTGTCCTCTACAGATAGAACCAATGCAGTGTAGTATGAGTAAAGAAGCAACTCCTTACTCATTGTTGTCAACCCTTGGGGAATTCTCTAATACTGAGGGGTATCTAAATAGTCATCCCTGGTGTACATTCATAGTAAACAGTCTGGAAAAAAAATTGTTGAAAAGGAAGTTGTGTCTTGGAAGGACTTCCCATTCTCAGAGTTTGACATAGTGGGAGAAGTAGTAGAAATGGAAAAGAAGGCAAAGGTTCTATTCCCCATGACTGCTGGGAGAGAATTTAAATTCTGATGGAAACAACCCAGATGATAGTCCTGAAACTGAGTTGGTCCACTTACAGACTAGTCATGAGGATTTCAGAAGGTTCCAGTGGGAAGACCCCACTCTAGCCGAAGCTAGAAAGAATGTTCGAGTCACAAATACAGTAGTACAAGAACCAGAAAGGCTACTTACTTTTCCACACTTTGAAGTGTCTAATAACTTACTATATCAAATTGATAAAAAAAAAGAGCAGATGTAATTAGGCAGTTACTTGTACCAAAGGTGTTTAAAAATACTATCTTAAACCTGTCTCATAGTCATTTACTAGGAGGACCCCTAGAAGTAGAAAAAACAAAAGATAGAAGAGAGAGGAGGTTTTACTGGCCAGGAATAATGGCTGATATAACAAATTATGGCTCCTCATGTCCCGAATGTCAGCACACAGCCCCTTTTAAGGTGTTTCGTAGTCCGATTATGCCACTGCCCATATCAATGTTCCCTTTGACCGGATTGCTATGGATATAGTGGGGCCTTTACCAAAGTCAGCTAGAGGACACCAGTATATAGTAGTGGTCTTAGACTATGCTACACGTTATCCAGAGGCTATACCTTTTCATAAGTCCTCCTCTAAATCCATAGCAAAACAACTAGTACATATATTTAGTTGTGTGGGAATCCCAAAAGAAATCCTTACTGATCAGGGAACCCCTTTTATGTCCCGAGTTATGAAGGAGTTTTGTACACTCCTTAAAATAAAACAGGTAAAAACTTCTGTGTATCACCCCCAAACAGATGGCTTTGTGGAGATATTCAATAAGACCCTTAAGACCATGCTATGTCATGCAATTGACACAAATGGAAAGAATTGGGACAACTTGCTCCCATATTTAATGTTTACCATTAGGGAGCTTCCTCAGTCCTCTACAGGTTTCTCCCCCTTTGAGCTGTTGTATGGGTGACACCCTAGGGGCTTACTCAATATAGTTAAAGAAACCTGGGAACAGGAGACCACCCCCTAGTGTAGTGTCATAGAACACATTACTCAAATGCAGGATCGCATAGCTGCAATTAAGCCTATAGTAGTGGAACACATGAAAAAGGCCCAGGAATCCCAGCAAAATACTTAAAATCGTAATGCCAGAGTCTGTGTTTTTCATCAGGGTGATAGAGTACTTGTCCTCATCCCTAATGTAGAAAGTAAGTTTCTTGCCACCTGGCAAGGTCCATATGAATTCATTGAGAGGGTGGGAGAGGTAAATTACAAGATAAGCCAGCCAGGTAGAAGAAAACCTGAACAAGTTTACCATGTCAATTTACTTAAACCCTGGAAGGAAGGGAGACCTTGCTAGTATCAGGGGCAACAACACGCTCTAGTGACATGTCCTCAGAAGTAAATGTGTCTGATGGCGTATCCCGCCATCAGAGACAAGAGGTTAAAGAATTCTTAATAAGGAACAATAAGAAATAAGAAACACCTCAATAATCTAAAAATGAAAAACCAGTCAGGACCTGACCAAATCCCAGCAATGCTGTTGAAGCTCAGTGCGCCGGCAATTGCTAAGCCTGTCACAACCCTAATTAACGAATCCTTGGTGCCTGGATACATACCCAAACTCTGGAAAAACTGCAAGAGTAGTGCCTATTCATAAAAGTGGGGAGTTAACCTTGGTTTCTAACTATCGTCCTATATCATTGCTCCCTGTATTGTCAAAAATCTTATAAAAATGCGTCCATACGCAATTATGCGAGTATTATCAACTTTCTAACTATCTGACCCCTGATCAATCAGGTTTTAGACTGAATCACTCCACTACAACTGCCCTCCTAAAAGTTTGCAACGACATCCAAACTGGCATGGAACAAGGAGACCTAACTGGAGCTATTTTCCTTGATTTTGCAACGGCTTTTGACACAGTGGAACATGACATACTACTTCTCAAACTAAAAAACTCTGGTATTGCTGATCGCCCGTTAACCTGGTTTAAATCATATGTATCGGATCGATCACAATATGTCTCTGTCTCTAACAGTGACTCCCTCCCTATCCCAGTCACGTGTGGTGTTCCCCAAGGTTCCATTCTCGGCCCCCTACTATTCACAGTATTTATAAATGATTTGCCTAATGTCTGCAAATCCTCAACTGTACACATGTACGCAGACGACACGGTAATCTATGCAAACAAATCTGATCTGCCGCAGCTTGAAGCAGTGCTCCAAGACCAGTTCACAGAGGTAGAAAAGTGGATCTCGAAAAACAAACTCTTCCTAAACACTGACAAAACAGTCACAATGATCTTTGAAACGGGACCTAAAATACAAAAATTACAAAATTCCCATCTTCACATCAAAACAAAATCCAATTGCACGCTGACCGCAGTCCACTCTTTTAAATACTTAGGTATGTTGTTAGACCCCAATCTATCTTTTGCACTCCACATAGAAAAACTTGCCTCTAAACATTATCCAAAACTAGGTGCCCTGTACAGAAACAAATCTTGCCTCAGCCCTACAGTAAAGGAAAAGATTGTACAGCAAATGCTGATGCCTATCTTGGATTATGGGGACATAGTATATGCACCTGCTCCGCAAACTCACCTTAATAAACTAAATACGTTATATAACTCGCTCTGCCGCTTTGTGCTACAATGTAACTACAGGACCCACCATTGTGACATGCTAAAAGAACTAAACTGGCTGTTGCTGGAATCCAGATGCACCCTCCATCTTTCCTGCCTTGTCTTAAAGAGCCTTTCTGGGAAGCTCCCACCCTACCTGAGCAGAATGCTCTCCCCTGCTATTCCCACCTCCTATAACCTCTGATCCAATAACAGCACATTATTTAGCTTGCCTCAATACAAAAAGAAAGCAGCTCGATCCTCCTTTTCCTACAGAGCGCCACAATTATGGAATGACCACCCTCACACTTTAAAAACTTCCCCAAGCCTAAAATCCTTTAAGAGATCCCTCTATACATATCTCAAAACAGAATGCTCCTGTCATGGTTGATTAAATATTTCGTTCCTGCTCTATGTTAAATGCATATATTGTGTATTATTATTGTTTTTGTATTTTATTGTACCCTATTGTATCAATGCAATGTTTTGTGATCCCAGGACATACTTGAAAACGAGAGAAATCTCAATGTATCCTTCCTGGTAAACTATGTTATAAATAAATAAATAAATGTGTTTTCCAAAGTGCCTGGGAAAACAGATCTTATAAAACATGATATAATTACAGAAGCAGGGAAGATTGTGAATCTTAAGCCTTACAGAGCATCAGCTTGCTGCATTGAAACGCAAGTTACCAAAAAGAGGTGCAAAACCCTTATACTGCCATATCAAGCATCTAATACGATACTAACTTTATGTATGAAAAAAACATAATTTATGCTTACCTGATAAATTCCTTTCTTCTGTTGTGTGATCAGTCCACGGGTCATCATTACTTCTGGGATATAACTCCTCCCCAACAGGAAATGCAAGAGGATTCACCCAGCAGAGCTGCATATAGCTCCTCCCCTCTACGTCACTCCCAGTCATTCGACCAAGAATCAACGAGAAAGGAGAAACCAAGGGTGAAGTGGTGACTGGAGTATAATTTAAAAGATATTTACCTGCCTTAAAAAAAAAACAGGGCGGGCCGTGGACTGATCACACAACAGAAGAAAGGAATTTATCAGGTAAGCATAAATTATGTTTTCTTCTGTTATGTGTGATCAGTCCACGGGTCATCATTACTTCTGGGATACCAATACCAAAGCAAAAGTACACGGATGACGGGAGGGATAGGCAGGCTCATTATACAGAAGGAACCACTGCCTGAAGAACCTTTCTCCCAAAAATAGCCTCCGAAGAAGCAAAAGTGTCAAATTTGTAAAATTTGGAAAAAGTATGAAGCGAAGACCAATTTGCAGCCTTGCAAATCTGTTCAACAGAGGCCTCATTCTTAAAGGCCCAAGTGGAAGCCACAGCTCTAGTAGAATGGGCTGTAATTCTTTCAGGAGGCTGCTGTCCAGCAGTCTCATAGGCTAAACGAATTATGCTACGAAGCCAGAAGGAGAGAGAGGTAGCCGAAGCCTTATGACCTCTCCTCTGACCAGAGTACACGACAAACAGGGAAGACGTTTGTCGAAAATCCTTAGTTGCCTGCAAGTAGAACTTGAGGGCACGAACTACATCCAGATTGTGTAGAAGACGTTCCTTCTTTGAAGAAGGATTTGGGCATAAAGAAGGAACAACAATCTCTTGATTGATGTTCCTGTTAGTGACTACCTTAGGTAAGAACCCAGGTTTAGTACGCAGAACTACCTTATCTGAATGAAAAATCAAATAAGGAGAATCACAATGTAAAGCTGATAACTCAGAGACTCTCCGAGCCGAAGAAATAGCCATTAAAAATAACACTTTCCAAGATAACAACTTTATATCAATGGAATGAAGGGGTTCAAACGGAACTCCTTGTAGAACGTTAAGAACAAGGTTTAAACTCCATGGCGGAGCAACAGTTTTAAACACAGGCTTGATTCTAGCTAAAGCCTGACAAAAGGCCTGGACGTCTGGATTTTCTGACAGACGCCTGTGCAACAAGATGGACAGAGCTGAGATCTGTCCCTTTAATGAACTAGCCGATAAACCCTTTTCTAAACCTTCTTGTAGAAAGGACAATATCCTAGGAATCCTAACCTTACTCCAGGAGTAACCTTTGGATTCGCACCAGTATAGGTATTTACGCCATATCTTATGGTAAATTCTTCTGGTAACAGGCTTCCTAGCCTGTATCAGGGTATCAATAACCGACTCCGAAAAAACCACGTTTTGATAAAATCAAGCGTTCAATTTCCAAGCAGTCAGCTTCAGAGAAGTTAGATTTTGATGTTTGAATGGACCCTGTATCAGAAGGTCCTGTCTTAGAGGTAGAGACCAAGGCGGACAGGATGACATGTCCACTAGATCTGCATACCAAGTCCTGCGTGGCCATGCAGGCGCTATTAGAATCACTGATGCTCTCTCCTGTTTGATTTTGGCAATCAATCGAGGAAGCAGTGGGAAGGGTGGAAACACATAAGCCATCCCGAAGTTCCAAGGTGCTGTCAAAGCATCTATCAGAACCGCTCCCGGATCCCTGGATCTGGACCCGTAGCGAGGAAGTTTGGCGTTCTGGCGAGACGCCATGAGATCTATCTCTGGTTTGCCCCAACGTCGAAGTATTTGGGCAAAGACCTCCGGATGAAGTTCCCACTCCCCCGGATGAAAAGTCTGGCGACTCAAGAAATCCGCCTCCCAGTTCTCCACTCCCGGGATGTGGATTGCTGACAGGTGGCAAGAGTGAGACTCTGCCCAGCGAATTATCTTTGATACTTCCATCATTGCTAGGGAGCTTCTTGTCCCTCCTTGATGGTTGATGTAAGCTACAGTCGTGATGTTGTCCGACTGAAACCTGATGAACCCCCGAGTTTTTAACTGGGGCCAAGCCAGAAGGGCATTGAGAACTGCTCTCAATTCCAGAATGTTTATTGGCAGGAGACTTTCCTCCTGATTCCATTGTCCCTGAGCCTTCAGAGAATTCCAGACAGCGCCCCAGCCTAGTAGGCTGGCGTCTGTTGTTACAATTGTCCAGTCCGGCCTGCTGAATGGCATCCCCCTGGACAGATGTGGCCGAGAAAGCCACCATAGAAGAGAGTTTCTGGTCTCTTGATCCAGATTCAGAGTAGGGGACAAGTCTGAGTAATCCCCATTCCACTGACTCAGCATGCACAATTGCAGCGGTCTGAGATGTAGACGTGCAAAGGGTACTATGTCCATTGCTGCTACCATTAAGCCGATCACCTCCATGCATTGAGCTACTGACGGGAGTTGAATGGAATGAAGGACACGGCATGCATTTAGAAGCTTTGTTAATCTGTCTTCTGTCAGATAAATCTTCATTTCTACAGAATCTATAAGAGTCCCCAAGAATGGAACTCTTGTGAGAGGAAAGAGAGAACTCTTCTTTTCGTTCACTTTCCATCCATGCGACCTTAGAAATGCCAGAACTAACTCTGTATGAGACTTGGCAGTTTGAAAGCTTGAAGCTTGTATCAGAATGTCGTCTAGGTACGGAGCTACCGAAATTCCTCGCGGTCTTAGCACCGCCAGAAGGGCACCCAGAACCTTGGTGAAGATTCTTGGAGCCGTAGCCAATCCGAATGGAAGAGCTACAAACTGGTAATGCCTGTCTAAGAAGGCAAACCTTAGATACCGGTAATGATCTTTGTGAATCGGTATGTGAAGGTAAGCATCCTTTAAATCCACTGTGGTCATGTACTGACCCTTTTGGATCATGGGTAAGATTGTCCGAATAGTTTCCATTTTGAACGATGGAACTCTTAGGAATTTGTTTAGGATCTTTAAATCCAAGATTGGCCTGAAAGTTCCCTCTTTTTTGGGAATCACAAACAGGTTTGAGTAAAACCCTTGTCCTTGTTCCGACCGCGGAACCGGATGGATCACTCCCATTAATAACAGATCTTGTACACAGCGTAGAAACGCTTCTTTCTTTATTTGGTTTGTTGACAACCTTGACAGATGAAATCTCCCTCTTGGGGGAGATAATTTGAAGTCTAAAAGATATCCCTGAGATATGATCTCTAGCGCCCAGGGATCCTGAACATCTCTTGCCCAAGCCTGGGCGAAGAGAGAGAGTCTGCCCCCCACTAGATCCGGTCCTGGATCGGGGGCCCTCGATTCATGCTGTCTTAGGGGCAGCAGCAGGTTTCCTGGCCTGCTTGCCCTTGTTCCAGGACTGGTTAGGTTTCCAGCCTTGTCTGTAACGAGCAACAGCTCCTTCCTGTTTTGGTGCAGTGGAAGTTGGTGCTGCTCCTGCTTTGAAATTCCGAAAGGGACGAAAATTAGACTGTCTAGCCTTAGCTTTGGCTTTGTCTTGAGGCAGGGCGTGGCCCTTACCTCCTGTAATGTCAGCGATAATTTCTTTCAAACCGGGCCCAAATAAAGTTTGCCCCTTGAAAGGTATATTAAGTAATTTGGACTTAGAAGTTACATCAGCTGACCAGGATTTTAGCCACAGCGCCCTACGTGCCTGAATGGCGAATCCTGAGTTCTTAGCCGTAAGTTTGGTTAAATGTACTACGGCCTCCGAAATGAATGAATTAGCTAGTTTAAGGACTCTAAGCCTGTCCGTAATGTCGTCCAGCGTAGCTGAACTAAGGTTCTCTTCCAGAGACTCAATCCAAAATGCTGCCGCAGCCGTAATCGGCGCGATGCATGCAAGGGGTTGCAATATAAAACCTTGTTGAACAAACATTTTCTTAAGGTAACCCTCTAATTTTTTATCCATCGGATCTGAAAAAGCACAGCTATCCTCCACCGGGATAGTGGTACGCTTAGCTAAAGTAGAAACTGCTCCCTCCACCTTAGGGACCGTTTGCCATAAGTCCCGTGTGGTGGCGTCTATTGGAAACATCTTTCTAAATATTGGAGGGGGTGAGAACGGCACACCGGGTCTATCCCACTCCTTAGTAACAATTTCAGTTAGTCTCTTAGGTATAGGAAAAACGTCAGTACTCGCCGGTACCGCAAAGTATTTATCCAACCTACACAATTTCTCTGGTATTGCAACAGTGTTACAATCATTAAGAGCCGCTAAAACCTCCCCTAGTAATACACGGAGGTTCTCCAATTTAAATTTAAAATTTGAAATATCTGAATCCAATCTGTTTGGATCAGAACCGTCACCCACAGAATGAAGCTCTCCGTCCTCATGCTCTGCAAGCTGTGACGCAGTATCAGACATGGCTCTAGTATTATCAGCGCACTCTGTTCTCACCCCAGAGTGATCACGCTTGCCTCTTAGTTCTGGTAATTTAGCCAAAACTTCAGTCATAACAGTAGCCATATCTTGTAATGTTATCTGTAATGGCCGCCCAGATGTACTAGGCGCCACAATATCACGCACCTCCCGGGCGGGAGATGCAGGTACTGACACGTGAGGTGAGTTAGTCGGCATAACTCTCCCCTCGCTGTTTGGTGAAATTTGTTCAATTTGTACAGATTGGCTTTTATTTAAAGTAGCATCAATACAGTTAGTACATAAATTTCTATTGGGCTCCACCTTGGCATTGGAACAAATGACACAGGTATCTTCCTCTGAATCAGACATGTTTAACACACTAGCAAATAAACTTGCAACTTGGTTACAATCTTATTTAACAAAAACGTACTGTGCCTCAAAGAAGCACTAAACGATTAAATGACAGTTGAAATAATGAACTGAAAAACAGTTATAGCATCAATCCTTGAAAATAACACAACTTTTAGCAAAGGTTTGTTCCCATTAGTAAAGTAACAATAATTAATTTGAAACGTAAAAATTACAGAGCAACGTTTTTAATCACAGTCAATATATAAGTCTCACAGCTCTGCTGAGAGAATCTACCTTCCTCCAAAGAAGTTTGAAGACCCCTGAGTTCTGTTAGAGATGAACCGGATCATGCAGGAAATACAAGAGTAACTGACTGGAAATTTTTGATGCGTAGCAAAGAGCGCCAAAAACGGCCCCTCCCCCTCACACACAGCAGTGAGAGAGAAACGAAACTGTCACAATTAAAACAAGCAACTGCCAAGTGGAAAAATAATGCCCAAACATTTATTCACTCAGTACCTCAGAAAATGCAAACGATTCTACATTCCAGCAAAAACGTTTAACATAATAAATACCTATTAAAAGGTTAATGTACTTTTTACAGAGTAATTCCAGTGAAGTACCATCCCCAGAATACTGAAGTGTAGAGTATACATACATGTCATTATAACGGTATGGCAGGATTTTCTCATCAATTCCATTCAGAAAATAAAAACTGCTACATACCTCAATGCAGATTCATCTGCCCGCTGTCCCCTGATCTGAAGTTTTTACCTCCCTCAGATGGCCGAGAAACAGCAATATGATCTTAACTACTCCGGTTAAAATCATAGTAAAAACTCTGGTAGATTCTTCTTCAAACTCTGCCAGAGAGGCAATAACACGCTCCGGTGCTATTGTAAAATAACAAACTTTTGATTGAAGTTATAAAAACTAAGTATAATCACCATAGTCCTCTCACACATCCTATCTAGTCGTTGGGTGCAAGAGAATGACTGGGAGTGACGTAGAGGGGAGGAGCTATATGCAGCTCTGCTGGGTGAATCCTCTTGCATTTCCTGTTGGGGAGGAGTTATATCCCAGAAGTAATGATGACCCGTGGACTGATCACACATAACAGAAGAAACAGACATTTTTACCTGTACATAAAAACAGAGAACGATTGTGGCCTCTCATCCAGCAATTCATTTCAGAGGTTAACTATAGGAAGCTAGAGATTTGTTAGCATATAATTGTGTTCAGCAACAATCTGTTAGATTGTATATAGATACATTTCTATCGCCACTGTATAATATATTTAATCTGTTATAAATAATATATTTTATTCTGTGCATAGGAAGATTGTGATATTACTACATTGTCGAGCATCTCAGCCTTCCTAGACAGTTAGACAGAAACACCGATGTTTATTTTATTCATTTTTATACAGAAATTTTATAATCGTTAATTTTAGACAGATGTTATCTGTTTTTTAGGTAGATACCGTATATTGTGTAATAAATTGTATTATTTTACTTGTGCAGCACAGAATCACATTGTTATTATTATTTTTTTATTTTATTAATACATATGTGTTAGTAGCAAAATTCACACAGTCTATTTTTTGCTCTATTTTTGCTATATTTTTTGCTATATATAGTTAGGAATCCACAGTAGGGTGTTCACCCCCGTTATATTAATTTTATCGACATAACCGTTTAATATATTATTATTCAAAAAACAGACACCACTAATTAGAAACGGCATTTATTTGCGCCACCTTACACGCATTCATGTATCATATAAACCTTTGGGAAAGTTTTAAAGGTGAGCAGTGTTTCGCACTAACTAGGTTAGATATTTAAATTTGCACACCCTTAATGTACTCCATGATGTCCGTACACGCTCGGCCCTCTAGGTCTGAGCTGGGGGAAGGATATGTGAAAGATCCCATGGTGTTGTCATAGAAGGCAGGAATGTGAGGAAACAGAATTTATGCTTACCTGATAAATTACTTTCTCCAACGGTGTGTCCGGTCCACGGCGTCATCCATAACTTGTGGGAATATTCTCTTCCCCAACAGGAAATGGCAAAGAGCACAGCAAAAGCAGTCCATATAGACCCTGCTAGGCTCCGCCCACCCCAGTCATTCGACCGACGGACAGGAGAAAAAACAGGAGAAACCATATGGTGCCGTGGTGACTGTAGTTAAAGAAAGAAATTCATCAACCTGATTAAAAAACCAGGGCGGGCCGTGGACCGGACACACCGTTGGAGAAAGAAATTTATCAGGTAAGCATAAATTCTGTTTTCTCCAACATTGGTGTGTCCGGTCCACGGCGTCATCCATAACTTGTGGGAACCAATACCAAAGCTTTAGGACACGGATGAAGGGAGGGAGCCAATCAGGTTACCTAAACAGAAGGCACCACGGCTTGCAAAACCTTTCTCCCAAAAATAGCCTCCGAAGAAGCAAAAGTATCAAATTTGTAGAATTTGGCAAAAGTGTGCAGGGAAGACCAAGTCGCTGCCTTACATATCTGATCAACAGAAGCCTCGTTCTTGAAGGCCCATGTGGAAGCCACAGCCCTTGTAGAGTGAGCTGTGATGCGTTCAGGAGGCTGCCGTCCGGCAGTCTCGTAAGCCAATCGGATGATGCTTTTCAGCCAAAAGGAAAGAGAAGTAGCAGTAGCTTTTTGACCTCTCCTCTTGCCAGAATAAACGACAAACAGAGAAGACGTTTGTCTAAAATCCTTTGTTGCTTCTAAATAGAACTTTAAAGCACGAACTACATCTAAATTGTGTAACAAACGTTCCTTCTATGAAACTGGATTCGGACACAAAGAAGGCACAACTATTTCCTGGTTAATATTCTTGTTGGAAACAACCTTTGGAAGGAAACCAGGTTTAGTACGCAAAACAACCTTATCTGAATGGAACACCAGATATGGCAGATTACACTGCAAAGCAGATAGCTCAGAAACTCTTCTAGCAGAAGAAATAGCAACCAAAAACAAAACTTTCCAAGATAACATCTTGATATCTATGGAATGTAGAGGTTCAAACGGAACCCCTTGAAGAACTGAAAGAACTAAATTCAGACTCCAGGGAGGAGTCAAAGGTCTGTAAACAGGCTTGATCCTGACCAAAGCCTGAACAAAAGCTTGAACATCAGGCACAGCTGCCAGACGTTTGTGTAACAAGACAGATAAAGCAGAAATCTGTCCCTTTAGAGAACTCGCTGATAATCCCTTATCCAAACCTTCTTGGAGAAAGGAAAGGATCCTAGGAATTTTGATCTTACTCCATGAGAATCCCTTGGATTCACACCAACAGATATATCTTTTCCATAAGTTATGGTAAATTTTTCTAGTTACAGGTTTTCTGGCTTGTACCAGAGTATCTATTACAGAATCCGAAAACCCACGCTTAGATAAAATCAAGCGTTCAATTTCCAAGCCGTTAGCTGGAGGGAAACTAGATTTGGATGTTCAAATGGACCTTGTACTAGAAGATCCTGTCTCAAAGGTAGCTTCCATGGTGGAGCCAATGACATATTCACCAGGTTTGCATACCAAGTCCTGCGTGGCCAAGCAGGAGCTATCAAGATCACCGAGGCCCTCTCCTGCTTGATCCTGGCTACCAGCCTGGGAATGAGAGGAAACGGTGGAAACACATAAGCTAGGTTGAAGGTCCAAGGCGCTACTAATGCATCCACTAGAGTCGCCTTGGGATCCCTGGATCTGGACCGTAGCAAGGAACCTTGAAGTTCTGACGAGACGCCATCAGATCCATGTCTGGAATGCCCCATAATTGGGTCAACTGGGCAAATATCTCCGGGTGGAGTTCCCACTCCCCCGGATGGAATGTCTGACGACTCAGATAATCCGCCTCCCAGTTTTCCCACTCCTGGGATGTGGATCGCAGATAGATGGCAGGAGTGATCCTCCGCCCATCTTATGATTTTGGTCACTTCTCTCATCGCCAGGGAACTCCTTGTTCCCCCCTGATGGTTGATGTAAGCAACAGTCGTCATGTTGTCTGATTGGAATCTTATGAATCTGGCCTTTGCTAGTTGAGGCCAAGCCCTGAGAGTATTGAATATCGCTCTCAGTTCCAGAATGTTTATCGGGAGAAGAGACTCTTCCCGAGACCATAGCCCCTGAGCTTTCAGGGAGTTCCAGACCGCGCCCCAGCCCACTAGACTGGCGTCGGTCGTGACGATGACCCACTCTGGTCTGCGGAAGGTCATTCCCTGGGACAGGTGGTCATGGGTTAGCCACCAACGGAGTGAGTCTCTGGTCTTCTGATCTAATTGAATCACTGGAGACAAGTCTGTATAGTCCCCATTCCACTGTTTCAGCATGCACAGTTGTAATGGTCTTAGATGAATTCGCGCAAAAGGAACTATGTCCATTGCTGCAACCATCAACCCTACTACTTCCATGCACTGAGCTATGGAAGGTCGTGGAACAGAGTGAAGAACTTGACAAGAGTTTAGAAGTTTTGACTTTCTGACATCTGTCAGGAAAATCTTCATTTCTAAAGAATCTATTATTGTCCCCAAGAAAGGAACTCTTGTCGACGGAGACAGGGAACTTTTTTTCTATGTTCACTTTCCATCCGTGAGATCTGAGAAAGGCCAAAACGATGTCTGTGTGAGCATTTGCCTTTGAAAGAGACGATGCTTGTATCAGAATAAAAGTAGTAAAAGAGTACAGCACCTGTTGGTTCCTTAAAGCAGGTTTTAGTTCTGTATGATGCCCGTGGAGAAAGGGTTACTGCCACCCTTACAGCAACATAGACAAATGGAATCCACAGCACCAATTAGGTAAAAGAAAATACCTTTATTTTCACATTACATGCGACGTTTCGGCCTTCACAGCCTTAATCATGCATACAAAACACTTCAGCCTCTGTCCACAGTATATAGGCTGTTCAATTAAAACATTAATTACAAACAGATTTGACAAAATGTTTCACACAGAGCAATTACTCCCTCTAGTGTTAGTCATATTTTACTACATCCTATAAAATTTAACTCTCAAGTTACCAAAAATACAATTACTAGAGGAGTTTCCACTGAATGTACAAGTGTCATTAAAAACAAGAAAATATATAGGAACAAGTCTTACTGCAATCTTATATTTCTATAGTAATATTTCTAAAGTATATTACTGACTGACATGATTAAGGCTGTGAAGGCCGAAACGTCGCATGTAATGTGAAAAACATAATTTATGCTTACCTGATAAATTCCTTTCTTCTGTAGTGTGATCAGTCCACGGGTCATCATTACTTCTGGGATATTACTCCTCCCCAACAGGAAGTGCAAGAGGATTCACCCAGCAGAGCTGCATATAGCTCCTCCCCTCTACGTCACCCCCAGTCATTCGACCAAGGACCAACGAGAAAGGGGAAGCCAAGGGTGTAGTGGTGACTGGAGTATAATTTAAAAAATATTTACCTGCCTTAAAAACAGGGCGGGCCGTGGACTGATCACACTACAGAAGAAAGGAATTTATCAGGTAAGCATAAATTATGTTTTCTTCTGTTAAGTGTGATCAGTCCACGGGTCATCATTACTTCTGGGATACCAATACCAAAGCAAAAGTACACGGATGACGGGAGGGATAGGCAGGCTCTTTATACAGAAGGAACCACTGCCTGAAGAACCTTTCTCCCAAAAATAGCCTCCGAGGAAGCAAAAGTGTCAAATTTGTAAAATTTGGAAAAAGTATGAAGCGAAGACCAAGTTGCAGCCTTGCAAATCTGTTCAACAGAGGCCTCATTCTTGAAGGCCCAAGTGGAAGCCACAGCTCTAGTAGAATGAGCTGTAATTCTTTCAGGAGGCTGCTGTCCAGCAGTCTCATAAGCTAAACGTATTATGCTACGAAGCCAAAAAGAAAGAGAGGTAGCAGAAGCCTTTTGACCTCTCCTCTGACCAGAGTAAACGACAAACAGAGAAGACGTTTGTCGAAATTCCTTAGTTGCCTGTAAGTAAAATTTTAGGGCACGAACTACATCCAGATTATGCAGTAGACGTTCCTTCTTCGAAGAAGGATTTGGACACAAAGAAGGAACAACAATCTCTTGATTGATATTCCTGTTAGTGACTACCTTAGGTAAGAACCCAGGTTTAGTACGCAGAACTACCTTATCCGAATGAAAAATCAAATAAGGAGAATCACAATGTAAGGCTGATAACTCAGAGACTCTTCGAGCCGAGGAAATAGCCATTAAAAATAGAACTTTCCAAGATAACAACTTTATATCAATGGAATGAAGGGGTTCAAACGGAACGCCCTGTAACACGTTAAGAACAAGGTTTAAACTCCATGGCGGAGCAACAGTTTTAAACATAGGCTTAATCCTGGCCAAAGCCTGACAAAAAGCCTGAACGTCTGGAACTTCTGACAGACGTTTGTGTAACAGAATGGACAGAGCTGAGATCTGTCCCTTTAATGAACTAGCAGATAAACCCTTTTCTAAACCTTCTTGAAGAAAAGACAATATCCTAGGAATCCTAACCTTACTCCAAGAGTAACCTTTGGATTCGCACCAATATAAGTATTTACGCCATATTTTATGGTAAATCTTTCTGGTAACAGGCTTCCTAGCCTGTATTAAGGTATCAATAACTGACTCAGAAAACCCGCGTCTTGATAAAATCAAGCGTTCAATTTCCAAGCAGTCAGCTTCAGAGAAGTTAGATTTTGATGTTTGAAAGGACCCTGTATCAGGAGGTCCTGTTTCAGAGGTAGAGACCAAGGTGGACAGGATGACATGTCCACCAGGTCTGCATACCAAGTCCTGCGTGGCCATGCAGGCGCTATTAGAATCACTGATGCTCTCTCCTGTTTGATTCTGGCAATCAATCGAGGAAGCATCGGGAAGGGTGGAAACACGTAAGCCATCCTTAAGTCCCAAGGTGCTGTCAGGGCATCTATCAGGACTGCTCCTGGATCCCTGGATCTGGACCCGTAACGAGGAAGCTTGGCGTTCTGTCGAGACGCCATGAGATCTATCTCTGGTTTGCCCCAACGTCGAAGTATTTGGGCAAAGACCTCCGGATGAAGTTCCCACTCCCCCGGATGAAAAGTCTGACGACTTAAGAAATCCGCCTCCCAGTTCTCCACTCCCGGGATGTGGATTGCTGACAGGTGGCAAGAGTGAGACTCTGCCCAGCGAATTATCTTTGATACTTCCATCATTGCTAGGGAGCTTTTTGTCCCTCCCTGATGGTTGATGTAAGCTACCGTTGTGATGTTGTCCGACTGAAACCTGATGAACCCCCGAGTTGTCAACTGGGGCCAAGCCAGGAGGGTATTGAGAACTGCTCTCAATTCCAGAATGTTTATTGGCAGGAGACTCTCCTCCTGACTCCATTGTCCCTGAGCTTTCAGAGAATTCCAGACGGCACCCCAACCTAGAAGGCTGGCGTCTGTTGTTATAATTGTCCAGTCTGGTCTGCTGAATGGCATCCCCCTGGACAGATGTGGCCGAGAAAGCCACCATAGAAGAGAATTTCTGGTCTCTTGATCCAGATTCAGAGAAGGGGACAAGTCTGAGTAATCCCCATTCCACTGACTTAGCATGCACAGTTGCAGTGGTCTGAGGTGTAAGCGAGCAAAGGGTACTATGTCCATTGCCGCTACCATTAAGCCGATTACCTCCATGCATTGAGCCACTGACGGGTGATGAATGGAATGAAGGGCGCGGCAAGCACTTTGAAGTCTTGTTAACCTGTCCTCTGTCAGGTAAATCTTCATTTCTACAGAATCTATAAGAGTCCCCAGGAAGGGAACTCTTGTAAGTGGAACGAGTGAGCTTTTCTTTTCGTTCACCTTCCATCCATGTGACCTTAGAAAAGCCAGTACTAACTCTGTATGAGACTCGGCAGTTTGAAAGCTTGAAGCTTGTATCAGAATGTCGTCTAGGTACGGAGCTACCGAGATTCCCCGCGGCCTTAGTACCGCCAGAAGAGCACCCAGAACCTTTGTGAAGATTCTTGGAGCTGTAGCCAATCCGAATGGAAGAGCTACAAACTGGTAATGCCTGTCTAGGAAGGCAAACCTTAGATACCGGTAATGATCTTTGTGAATCGGTATGTGAAGGTAAGCATCCTTTAAATCCACTGTGGTCATGTATTGACCCTTTTGGATCATTGGTAAAATTGTCCGAATAGTCTCCATCTTGAACGATGGAACTCTTAGGAATTTGTTTAGGATCTTTAAATCCAGGATTGGTCTGAAAGTTCCCTCTTTTTTGGGAACCACAAACAGATTTGAGTAAAACCCTTGTCCCTGTTCCGACCGAGGAACTGGATGGATTACTCCCATTAACAAAAGTTCTTGTACGCAGCGTAGAAACGCCTCTTTCTTTGTTTGGTTTGTTGACAACCTTGACAGATGAAATCTCTCTCTTGGAGGAGAGTATTTGAAGTCCAGAAGGTATCCCTGAGATATTATCTCTAGCGCCCAGGGGTCCTGGACATCTCTTGCCCAAGCCTGGGCGAAGAGAGAAAGTCTGCCCCCCACTAGATCCGATCCCGGATCGGGGGCCCTCAATTCATGCTGTTTTAGGGGCAGCAGCAGGTTTCCTGGCCTGCTTGCCCTTGTTCCAAGACTGGTTAGGTCTCCAGCTTTGTCTGTAGCGAGCAACAGATCCTTCTTGTTTTGGAGCAGTGGAAGTTGATGCTGCTCCTGCTTTGGAATTCCGAAAGGAACGAAAATTAGACTGTCTAGCCTTAGGTTTGGCTCTGTCTTGAGGCAGGGCGTGGCCCTTACCTCCTGTAATGTCAGCGATAATCTCTTTCAAACCGGGCCCAAATAAGGTCTGCCCTTTGAAAGGTATATTAAGTAATTTGGACTTAGAAGTTACATCAGCTGACCAGGATTTTAGCCACAGTGCTCTGCGCGCCTGAATGGCGAATCCGGAATTCTTAGCCGTAAGTTTAGTTAAATGTACTACGGCTTCAGAAATGAATGAATTAGCTAGCTTAAGGATTCTAAGCCTGTCCGTAATGTCGTCCAGAGTAGCTGAACTAAGGTTCTCTTCCAGCGACTCAATCCAGAATGCCGCTGCAGCCGTGACCGGCGCAATGCATGCAAGGGGTTGTAATATAAAACCTTGTTGAACAAACATTTTCTTAAGGTAACCCTCTAACTTTTTATCCATTGGATCTGAAAAGGCACAGCTATCCTCCACCGGGATAGTGGTACGCTTAGCTAAAGTAGAAACTGCTCCCTCCACCTTAGGGACTGTTTGCCATAAGTCCCGTGTGGTGGTGTCTATTGGAAACATCTTTCTAAATATCGGAGGGGGTGAGAACGGCACACCGGGTCTATCCCACTCCTTAGTAACAATTTCAGTTAGTCTCTTAGGTATAGGAAAAACGTCAGTACTTGTTGGTACAGCAAAATATTTATCCAACCTACACATTTTCTCTGGTATTGCAACTGTGTTACAATCATTCAGAGCCGCTAACACCTCCCCTAGTAATACACGGAGGTTTTCCAGCTTAAATTTAAAATTTGAAATATCTGAATCCAATCTGTTTGGATCAGAACCGTCAGCCGCAGAATGAAGCTCTCCGTCCTCATGTTCTGCAAGTTGTGACGCAGTATCTGACATGGCCCTAGAATTATCAGTGCACTCTGTTCTCACCCCAGAGTGATCACGCTTGCCTCTTAGCTCTGGTAATTTAGCCAAAACCTCAGTCATAACAGTAGCCATATCTTGTAATGTTATTTGTAATGGCCGCCCAGATGTACTGGGCGCCACAATATCGCGCACCTCCCGAGCGGGAGATGCAGGTACTGTCACGTGAGGCGAGTTAGTCGGCATAACTCTCCCCTCGTTGTTTGGTGAAATTTGTTCAATTTGTACAGATTGACTTTTATTTAAAGTAGCATCAATACAGTTAGTACATAAACTTCTATTGGGCTCCACTTTGGCGTTATTACAAATAGTACAGGTCTCATCCTCAGAATCAGACATGTTTAACACACTAGCAACTAAACTTGCAACTTGGAAATATTATTCAAGTAAAATACAATGAAAAACGTACTGTGCCTAAGAAGCACAGAAAGATATATAACAGTTGAAATCAATAAACTTTGTAAAACAAAACACAATTTTAGCAAAGGCTTGTTCCCATTAGCAAAGAATAACTAACCCTGATGGCATACAAAAGTTAAAGAATAAACGTTTTTTATCACAGTCAACTACAATCTCACAGCTCTGTTAGATTACTTCCCTCAAACAAGCTTTGAAGACCCCTGAGTTCTGTAGAGATGAACCGGAACATGCAGGAAAAAACAAACAATGAGCTTCTGACTGAAATTTTTGATGCGTAGCAAAAGCGCCAAAAAAGGCCACTCCTCCTCACACACAACAGTGAGAGAGATCAGTAAACTGTCATAATTAGATCAAGCAACTGCCAAGTGGAAAAATAGTGCCCAAACATTTTATTCACCCAGTACCTCAGAAAATGAAAACGATTTTACATTCCAGCAAAAACGTTTAACATAAATTAAGAGTTATTAAAAAGCCTGTTGCTTGCAAATAGGCTAAAGTCTTATATACACAGTGTAATTCCAGTGAAGTACCATTCCCCAGAATACTCAAATGTAAAATATACATACATGATATTATATCGGTATGGCAGGATTTTCTCATCAATTCCATTGTCAGAAAATAAAAGCTGCTACATACCTCTTTGCAGATTAATCTGCCCGCTGTCCCCTGATCTGAAGTTTACCTCTCCTCAGATGGCCGAGAAACAGCAATATGATCTTAACAACTCCGGCTAAAATCATAGTAAAAACTCCGGTAGATTCTTCTTCAAATTCTACCAGAGAAGGAATAACACACTCCGGTGCTATTAAAAAATAACAAACTTTTGATTGAAGAAATAAAACTAAATAAAATCACCATAGTCCTCTCACACATCCTATCTAGTCGTTGGGTGCAAGAGAATGACTGGGGGTGACGTAGAGGGGAGGAGCTATATGCAGCTCTGCTGGGTGAATCCTCTTGCACTTCCTGTTGGGGAGGAGTAATATCCCAGAAGTAATGATGACCCGTGGACTGATCACACTTAACAGAAGAAATAAAGGTATTTTCTTTTACCTAATTGGTGCTGTGGATTCCATTTGTCTATGTTGCTGTAAGGGTGGCAGTAACCCTTTCTCCACGGGCATCATACAGAACTAAAACCTGCTTTAAGGAACCAACAGGTGCTGTACTCATTTACTACTTTTGTGGACTGTATTACTGCAGAGTACTGAGCATCTGAAATTCTGCCTAGAATGGCAGACAAAGTGAAAACAGATGGAACCAAAATCTTTATGTATAGTGAACAAGAAGCAATAAGGATTACCACTTTGGTGAGGGGCTCAAGGGAGTTCCTAAATAATGCTGCAACGGATGAGCTCAGCAAAGAATATGAGAAAACAAGGAGGAGGATTACAGCCTGGGACTTACACGCTACAACGCTGGCTGAGTATCATAAAGTCAGACGTATCCCCAGAGGCCTGAGGATGAATACCAGGCCTACTCTATTGAGAAATAATGAAGAATATTGCAACAAGTTTGAGGCTATTTTAAACAAATGCTCATACGATCTGCTAATCCTGACAGTGGAATACTTGCTAAAAGAAATTGAAATACAAAGAGATCAAGTACTGAAAACAACAAGTGAACTGAGCAAAATACTTACCGTTGATGAGCTGGATAAGATGATCAAAGAGGTAGATATGAAGATCAAAATCATGGAGACTGAGATTAAGGAAACCAAGCGATCCAAGTTCCTGAGGGATGAACAGGATTACCTCAGTGGGAGAGTGTATAGATGGAGAGGATCGTTTTCAGACAGAGGGAGCTTCATGAGAGGCCGACGTTTCCATGGTAATACTCGCAACAGAGGAGGATCTCGCGAGTACCAGGCGTATAGAGATGATGTCAGCGAGACTTCACAGGAATCCTCTGCAGGGAAGGCTTCACCGGCTTTTTTATCCAGCGACGAAGGCAGCATAGAGGCGGCAGAAAACACAAGCACCGCCATGGACACCCGGAGCACAAGGAGCAGGAGAGGCAGAGGAAACATGAGGAATCAACGGAGCCAAAGGAACAGACGGTTCTAAACATTTCCTCCATTGAGCTCACGGACAATGAGTACAAACTGCTCAACAAAGGACTGTCCTTTTGCCCTATTGGTAATGTAAATGTATTTGAAATTGAAAAAAATTTGCAATTATTTTACAGATCTTTAAGGTTGCAAATAATGTTTAATAAAGGAGATGTAGTAACACCTAGTGCACAAAATGCTTTAGATACCAGCAAATGTTTTAGGACTAAGGAGATGGGTCTTAGAAACAAATCTACATGTGTGCCCAATTTTAGTAACAACAGTGTGGAAACATTTATTAAAATGGTAAACAATGATTGGTGTAACTTAAAAGAAAAAATCTCCAAACAAGGTGGTAAAAATAAAAATAAGAGAAATGACAATCTGACTTTAGAGGAAAAACAGGCTTTTAAATCTTTAAAAGAAAAACAGAAAGATATTTTAGTGAGGGCAGCAGATAAGGGTGGTGCCACCATTGTTCTTGATAAACAATATTATGTAGAGGAAATACTGTCACAATTACAAGATAATACTACATATCATCCACTTGCAGGGGATCCAGTATTTAAAATACAAAAGGAAATTAAACACATACTTGCCAAGGCAGTTAAGAATGATATAATTGATACTAAATTATCTAATTATTTGTACAAAGAACATCCTAGGACACCCATATTCTATACTGTGCCAAAAGTGCATAAAAATGCTAAATGCCCCCCAGGGAGGCCCATAGTCTCCAGTGTAGATTCTATCTTCACTAACATAGCCATTTTCCTTGATAAAATTTTACAACATGAAGTAATTAAAATGTCGGCCTACATCAAAGATACTAGTGATTTCCATGATAAATTATACAGTTTACATCTACCCAGTAAGAAATATATACTCTTCACACTTGATGTAAAAAGTCTTTATACTGCCATCAAGCATGAGACAGGTATAGGAGTTATTAGGAAACTTTTAAGTGGTACTGGTACATATAATTCTCCTCAAATAGAATTTATTTGTGATTTATTAACTCTTATCCTGTACTGGAACTATTTTTTGTTTCGAGACAACTGGTATGTACAGGTCAAGGGGACTGCAATGGGATCCAACGTTGCCCCAGCATACGCCAACCTGTTCATGAACAGCTTTGAAGAGAATTTTGTATATACTAATAAGATGTTCTTGGAATATGGTGCAGCCTGGTGGCGTTTTATAGATGACGTGTTTGGCGTGTGGTGGGGTGACGTTGGATCCCTAGAATCCTTTGTATGTGACTTAAACTCTGCTATCCCAGGGATAGAATTTACCCTTATACATAGTGAGGTTTCAGTGAAATTCTTAGACACTAGGGTTTATAAGGATAATGGGACCCTTAAAACAGATCTTTTTAGAAAATCCACTGATAGGAATACTATGCTTGCCTATGATAGTTTCCATCCAACTAGGTTAAAAGACTCACTCCCTAGGAGTCAACTCCTTAGGGTCTGTAGAATAGTGAAGGATGAAGAAATATTATCTACCAGAATGATGGAAATGGGCAACAGATTTGTTAGCAGAGGTTATCCTGAAAACCTCATTAAGGAAGAGATCTCAAGGCTTCAGAGAGAGAAGAAAATGTACAGGGATAATAATGCCCCTAAAGATAATAAAAATGGTAAAAATAAAAGTAGGAGGATGGTATTTACTTCACAATATAATTAATACAGTACTGAAGTTACTAAAATCATAAGAAAGCATTGGAATATTATTAAAAATTGTAATAGAGATATGGAGATATTCCAAAATAATCCCATTATGGCCTTTAAGAGGGTTAGAAATTTGAGAGACACACTGATTAAAAATTATTTGGGACCCTCCAAAAGTCTTAAACAAAGCCATATGGGTCAGAAATCTTATGGTTCTTATCCCTGTCTAGGGTGCTCTAATTGCCATGCAATGATAAACGGGAAAGAATTTTCCCATCCAAGAACAGGGCATAAATATAAAATTAATGGTTATTATACATGTGAGACATCCTACGTAATCTATCTTATTAAATGCCCGTGTTCTCTTATTTACATTGGAGAATCGACTAGAAAAGGCAGGGAAAGAATTAATCAGCATAAGTCCAACTTGAGATGTGGTAATAAAGAAGCTCCTGTTTCTAATCATTTTATCCAGGCAGGCCACAACATAAGTCAAATTAGGTGGCAGATTATTGACCATGTAGGTACATTAAGAGGAGGGGGTGACAGGGAGAGGATCCTTAAACAAAAAGAAACTTACTGGATCCATAAATTAGATTGTATGTACCCTAAAGGGTTAAATAGAGAAATAGATTTCTCTGTCTTTCTCTAAATGTAACAGTAAAAATTCAAAACAAAAAACATTTTCTTCAAAAAATTTTTTTTTTTTAGTTAGTTTTGGTTTAGTTAAACACATAGGTAAAGTCACTTGTTCACTTAAACACATAGGTAAAGTTTATCAGTAAGATTGGTAAAAGGTGTCAGTAATATACTTTAGAAATATTACTATAGAAATATAAGATTGCAGTAAGACTTGTTCCTATATATTTTCTTGTTTTTAATGACACTTGTACATTCAGTGGAAACTCCTCTAGTAATTGTATTTTTGGTAACTTGAGAGTTAAATTTTATAGGATGTAGTAAAATATGACTAACACTAGAGGGAGTAATTGCTCTGTGTGAAACATTTTGTCAAATCTGTTTGTAATTAATGTTTTAATTGATCAGCCTATATACTGTGGACAGAGGCTGAAGTGTTTTGTATGCATGATTAAGGCTGTGAAGGCCGAAACGTCGCATGTAATGTGAAAATAAAGGTATTTTCTTTTACCTAATTGGTGCTGTGGATTCCATTTGTCTATGTTGCTTGTATCAGAATGTCGTCCAAGTAAGGTGCCACTGCAATGCCCCTTGGTCTTAGAACCGCTAGAAGGGACCCGAGTACCTTTGTGAAAATCCTTGGAGCAGTGGCTAGCCCGAATGGGAGAGCCACAAACTGGTAATGTTTGTCCAGAAAGGCGAACCTTAGGAACTGATGATGATCTTTGCGGATAGGAATATGTAGATACGCATCCTTTAGATCCACGGTAGTCATAAATTGACCCTCCTGGATTGTAGGTAAAATCGTTCGAATAGTTTCCATTTTGAACGATGGCACTCTGAGAAATTTGTTAAGGATCTTTAAATCCAGAATTGGTCTGAAAGTTCCCTCTTTTTTGGGAACTACAAACAGATTTGAGTAAAATCCCATTCCTTGTTCCAAGGTTGGAACTGGGTGTATCACTCCCATTTTTAACAGGTCTTCTACACAATGTAAGAATGCCTGTCTCTTTATTTGGTTTGAAGATAAGTGAGACGTGTGGAACCTTCCCCTTGGGGGTAGTTCCTTGAATTCTAGAAGATAACCCTGAGAAACTATTTCTAGTGCCCAGGGATCCTGAACATCTCTTGCCCAAGCCTGAGCGAAGAGAGAGAGTCTGCCCCCTACTAGATCCGGTCCCAGATCGGGGGCTACTCCTTCATGCTGTTTTGGTAGCAGCAGCAGGCTTCTTGGCCTGCTTACCCTTGTTCCAGCCTTGCATCGGTTTCCAAGCTGGTTTGGTTTGTGAAGCATTACCCTCTTGTCTAGAGGCTGCCGAGTTGGAGGCCGGTCCGTTCCTGAAATTGCGAAAGGAACGAAAATTAGACTTATTCTTGGCCTTGAAAGGCCTATCTTGTGGTAGGGCGTGGCCCTTACCCCCAGTGATGTCTGAGATAATCTCTTTCAATTCTGGCCCAAAAAGGGTTTTACCCTTGAAAGGGATATTAAGCAATTTTGTCTTGGAAGATACATCCGCTGACCAAGACTTTAGCCAGAGCGCTCTGCGCGCCACAATTGCAAACCCTGAATTTTTCGCCGCTAATCTAGCTAACTGCAAAGCGGCATCTAAAATAAAGGAATTAGCTAACTTAAGTGCGTGAATTCTGTCCATAACCTCCTCATACGGAGTCTCTCTACTGAGCGACTTTTCTAGTTCCTCGAACCAGAACCACGCTGCTGTAGTGACAGGAATAATGCACGAAATAGGTTGCAGGAGGTAACCTTGCTGTACAAAAATCTTTTTAAGCAAACCCTCCAATTTTTTATCCATAGGATCTTTAAAAGCACAATTATCCTCGATAGGAATAGTAGTGCGCTTGGCTAGTGTAGAAACTGCCCCCTCGACCTTAGGGACTGTCTGCCATAAGTCCTTTCTGGGGTCGACCATAGGAAATAATTTCTTAAATATAGGAGGGGGGACAAAAGGTATGCCGGGCTTCTCCCACTCCTTATTCACTATGTCCCCCACCTGCTTGGGTATAGGAAAAGTGTCGGGGTGCACCGGAACCTCTAGGAACTTGTCCATCTTGCACAATTTTTCTGGAATGACCAGGTTGTCACAATCATCCAGAGTAGATAGCCCCTCCTTAAGCAGTGCGCGGAGATGCTCTAATTTAAATTTAAATGTCACAACATCAGGTTCTGCCTGCTGAGAAATTCTACCTGAATCAGAAATTTCCCCATCTGACAAAACCTCCCTCATGGCCACTTCAGATTGGTGTGAGGGTATGACAGAGCAATTATCATCCGCGCCCTCCTGCTCTACAGTGTTTAAAACAGAGCAATCGCGCTTTCTCTGAAATGCAGGCATTTTGGATAAAATATTTGCTATGGAGTTATCCATTACTGCCGTCAATTGTTGCATAGTAACAAGCATTGGCGCGCTAGAAGTACTAGGGGTCTCCTGCGTGGGCAAAACTGGTGTAGACACAGAAGGAGATGATGTAGAACTATGTCTACTCCCTTCATCTGATGAATCATCTTGGGCAACTTTACTATCTGTGGCAGTACTGTCCTTACTTTGTTTGGACGCTATGGCACAATTATCACACAATTTTGAAGGGGGAGACACATTGGCTTCCATACATACAGAACATAGTTTATCTGAAGGCACAGATATGTTAAACAGGCTTAAACCTGTCAATAAAGTACAAAAACCGTTTTAAAACAAAACCGTTACTGTCTCTTTAAATTTTAAACAGGGCACACTTTATTACTGAATATGTGAAAAACTATGAAGGAATTGTTCAAATTTAACCAAATTTTCACCACAGTGTCTTAAAGCATTCAAAGCATTGCACCCCAAATTTCAGACCTTTAACCCTTAAAATGAGCAAACTGGAGCCGCTTACAGTTTTAACCCCTCTACAGTCCCAGCTACAGCCTTTGCTGCGACTTTACCAAACCCAGGGGGGTATACGATACCAAATGAAGCCTTCTAGGAACCTTTTCAACTACTTTCAGACCCACACACATGCAGCTGCATGTCCTGCTCTCAAAAGTAACTGCGCAGTAATGGCGCGAAAATGAGGCTCTGCCTACTACAGGGAAGGCCCTTCCTGACTGGGAAGGTGTCTAAACCAGTGCCTGACATAAAAAAAACGTTCCCCAAAGTTTATAAAGTGTGAATTTCAACATTAAGCTGTATAAAATGCCCAAATAAAGCAATCGATCTAGCCCATAAAAGTGTCTACCAGTTTTATAGCCCATATTAAGCCCTTTATTCTGTTTGAGACTAAGAAAATGGCTTACCGGTCCCCATGAGGGGAAATGACAGCCTTCCAGCATTACACAGTCTTGTTAGAAATATGGCTAGTCATACCTTAAGCAGAAAAGTCTGCCAACTGTTTCCCCCAACTGAAGTTATCTCATCTCAACAGTCCTATGTGGAAACAGCAAACGATTTTAGTTACTGCTGCTAAAAACAGAATTTATGCTTACCTGATAAATTACTTTCTCTAACGGTGTGTCCGGTCCACGGCGTCATCCTTACTTGTGGGATATTCTCTTCCCCAACAGGAAATGGCAAAGAGCCCAGCAAAGCTGGTCACATGATCCCTCCTAGGCTCCGCCTACCCCAGTCATTCGACCGACGTACAGGAGGAATTTGCATAGGAGAAATCATATGATACCGTGGTGACTGTAGTTAGAAAAAATAATTCATCAGACCTGATTAAAAAAAAAAAACCAGGGCGGGCCGTGGACCGGACACACCGTTGGAGAAAGTAATTTATCAGGTAAGCATAAATTCTGTTTTCTCCAACATAGGTGTGTCCGGTCCACGGCGTCATCCTTACTTGTGGGAACCAATACCAAAGCTTTAGGACACGGATGAAGGGAGGGAGCAAATCAGGTCACCTAAATGGAAGGCACCACGGCTTGCAACACCTTTCTCCCAAAAATAGCCTCTGAAGAAGCAAAAGTATCAAATTTGTAAAATTTGGCAAAAGTGTGCAGTGAAGACCAAGTCGCTGCCTTACATATCTGGTCAACAGAAGCCTCGTTCTTGAAGGCCCATGTGGAAGCCACAGCCCTAGTGGAGTGAGCTGTGATTCTTTCAGGAGGCTGCCGTCCGGCAGTCTCATAAGCCAATCGGATAATGCTTTTAAGCCAAAAAGAAAGAGAGGTAGAAGTTGCTTTTCGACCTCTCCTTTTACCAGAATAAACAACAAACAAAGAAGATGTTTGTCTGAAATCCTTAGTAGCCTCTAAATAGAATTTTAGAGCACGGACTACGTCCAAATTGTGTAACAAACGTTCCTTCTTTGAAACTGGATTCGGACACAAAGAAGGTACAACTATCTCCTGGTTAATATTTTTGTTGGAAACAACTTTCGGAAGAAAACCAGGCTTAGTACGCAAAACCACCTAATCTGCATGAAACACCAGATAGGGCGGAGAACACTGCAGAGCAGATAACTCTGAAACTCTTCTAGCAGAAGAAATTGCAACCAAAAACAAAACTTTCCAAGATAATAACTTAATATCTACGGAATGTAAGGGTTCAAACGGAACCCCTTGAAGAACTGAAAGAACTAGATTTAGACTCCAGGGAGGAGTCAAAGGTCTGTAAACAGGCTTGATTCTAACCAGAGCCTGAACAAAAGCTTGAACATCTGGCACAGCTGCCAGTTTTTTGTGAAGTAAAACAGATAAAGCAGAGATCTGTCCCTTCAGAGAACTTGCAGATAATCCTTTCTCCAAACCTTCCTGTAGAAAGGATAGAATCTTAGGAATTTTTATCTTGTTCCATGGGAATCCTTTAGATTCACACCAACAGATATATTTTTTCCATATTTTATGGTAAATTTTTCTAGTTACAGGCTTTCTAGCCTGAATAAGAGTATCTATTACAGAATCTGAAAACCCACGCTTTGATAAAATCAAGCGTTCAATCTCCAAGCAGTCAGTTGGAGGGAAACCAGATTCGGATGTTCGAATGGACCTTGAACAAGAAGGTCCTGTCTCAAAGGTAGCTTCCATGGTGGAGCCGATGACATATTCACCAGGTCTGCATACCAAGTCCTGCGTGGCCACGCAGGAGCTATCAAGATCACCGAAGCCCTCTCCTGATTGATCCTGGCTACCAGCCTGGGAATGAGAGGAAACGGTGGGAATACATAAGCTAGGTTGAAGGTCCAAGGCGCTACTAGTGCATCCACTAGAGTCGCCTTGGGATCCCTGGATCTGGACCCGTAACAAGGAACCTTGAAGTTCTGACGAGAGGCCATCAGATCCATGTCTGGAATGCCCCATAATTGAGTTATTTGGGCAAAGATTTCCGGATGGAGTTCCCACTCCCCCGGATGGAAAGTCTGACGACTCAGAAAATCCGCTTCCCAATTTTCCACTCCTGGGATGTGGATTGCAGACAAGTGGCAGGAGTGATCCTCCGCCCATAGAATTATCTTGGTCACTTCCTCCATCGCCAGGGAACTCCTTGTTCCCCCCTGATGGTTGATATATGCAACAGTCGTCATGTTGTCTGATTGAAACCTTATGAATTTGGCCTTTGCTAGGTGAGGCCAAGCTTTGAGAGCATTGAATATCGCTCTCAGTTCCAGAATGTTTATCGGGAGAAGAGATTCTTCCCGAGACCATAGACCCTGCGCTTTCAGGGGTTCCCAGACCGCGCCCCAGCCCACCAGGCTGGCGTCGGTCGTGACAATGACCCACTCTGGTCTGCGGAAGCTCATTCCCTGTGACAGATTGTCCAGGGTCAGCCACCAACGGAGTGAATCTCTGGTCTTTTGATCTACTTGAATCGTCGGAGACAAGTCTGTATAATCCCCATTCCACTGTCTGAGCATGCACAGTTGTAATGGTCTTAGATGAATTCGTGCAAAAGGAACTATGTCCATTGCTGCAACCATCAATCCTATTACTTCCATGCACTGCACTATGGAAGGATGAAGAACAGAATGAAGTACTTGACAAGAGCTTAGAAGTTTTGATTTTCTGACCTCTGTCAGAAAAATCCTCATTTCTAAGGAATCTATTATTGTTCCCAAGAAGGGAACTCTTGTTGACGGGGACAGAGAACTTTTTTCTTTGTTCACCTTCCATCCGTGAGATCTGAGAAAGGCTAGGACGATGTCCGTATGAGCCTTTGCTTTTGACAGAGACGACGCTTGAATCAGGATGTCGTCCAAGTAAGGTACTACTGCAATGCCCCTTGGTCTTAGAACCGCTAGAAGGGACCCTAGTACCTTTGTGAAAATCCTTGGAGCAGTGGCTAATCCGAATGGAAGTGCCACAAACTGGTAATGCTTGTCCAGAAAAGCGAACCTTAGGAACCGATGATGTTCCTTGTGGATAGGAATATGTAGGTACGCAATCCTTTAAATCCACCGTGGTCATAAATTGACCTTCCTGGATGGTAGGAAGGATCGTTCGAATGGTTTCCATTTTGAACGATGGAACCCTGAGAAATTTGTTTAGAATCTTGAGATCTAAAATTGGTCTGAATGTTCCCTCTTTTTTGGGAACTATGAACAGGTTGGAGTAAAACCCCATCCCTTGTTCTCCTAATGGAACTGGATGAATTACTCCCATTCTTAACAGGTCTTCTACACAATGTAAGAATGCCTGTCTTTTTATTTGATTTGAAGATAATTGAGACCTGTGGAACCTTCCCCTTGGGGGTAGTTCCTTGAATTCCAGGAGATAACCCTGAGAAACTATTTCTAGTGCCCAAGGATCCTGAACATCTCTTGCCCAAGCCTGAGCAAAGAGAGAAAGTCTGCCCCCCACCAGATCCGGTCCCGGATCGGGGGCCATCCCTTCATGCTGTTTTGGTAGCAGTGGCAGGCTTCTTGGCCTGCTTACCCTTGTTCCAGCCTTGCATCGGTCTCCAGGCTGGTTTGGGTTGAGAAGTATTACCCTCTTGCTTAGAGGATGTAGAATTTGAGGCTGGTCCGTTTCTGCGAAAGGGACGAAAATTAGGCTTATTTTTAGCCTTAAAAGACCTATCCTGAGGAAGGGCGTGGCCCTTTCCCCCGGTGATGTCTGAAATAATCTCTTTCAAATCAGGACCAAACAGTGTTTTACCCTTGAAAGGGATGTTAAGCAATTTTGTCTTGGAAGACACATCCGCTGACCAAGACTTTAGCCAAAGCGCTCTGCGCGCCACGATAGCAAACCCTGAATTTTTCGCCGCTAATCTAGCTAATTGCAAAGCGGCATCTAAAATAAAAGAGTTAGCCAATTTAAGTGCTTGAACTCTGTCCATAACCTCCTCTTACGAAGATTCTTTATTGAGCGACTTTTCTAGTTCTTCGAACCAGAAACACGCTGCTGTAGTGACAGGAACAATGCATGAAATTGGTTGTAGAAGGTAACCTTGCTGAACAAACATTTTTTTAAGCAAACCCTCTAATTTTTTATCCATAGGATCTTTGAAAGCACAACTATCTTCTATAGGGATAGTAGTGCGTTTGTTTAGAGTGGAAACCGCCCCCTCGACCTTGGGGACTGTCTGCCATAAGTCCTTTCTGGGGTCGACCACAGGAAATAATTTCTTAAATATAGGGGGAGGAACAAAAGGTATGCCGGGCCTTTCCCATTCCTTATTTACTATGTCCGCCACCCGCTTGGGTATTGGAAAAGCATCGGGGGGCACCGGAAACCTCTAGGAACTTGTCCATCTTACATAATTTCTCTGGAATTACCAAATTGTCACAATCATCCAGAGTAGATAATACCTCCTTAAGCAGTGCGCGGAGATGTTCTAATTTAAATTTAAATGTTACAACATCAGGTTCAGCTTGTTGAGAAATTTTTCCTGAATCTGAAATTTCTCCCTCAGACAAAACCTCCCTCCTGGCCCCTTCAGATTGGTGTGAGGGTATGTCAGAACAGTTATCATCAGCGCCCTCTTGCTCTTCAGTGTTTAAAACAGAGCAATCGCGCTTTCTCTGATAAGTAGGCATTTTGGATAAAATGTTTGCAATAGAATTATCCATTACAGCCGTTAATTGTTGCATGGTAATAAGTATTGGCGCACTAGATGTACTAGGGGCCTCTTGTGTGGGCAAAACTGGTGTAGACACAGAAGGGGATGATGCAGTACCATGCTTACTCCCCTCATTTGAGGAATCATCTTGGGCAATATCATTATCTGTGGCATCATTGTCCCTACTTTGTTTGGACACTATGTCACAATCATCACATATATTTAAATGGGGAGAAACCTTGGCTTTCATACATATAGAACATCGTTTATCTGATGGTTCAGACATGTTAAACAGGCTTAAACTTGACAACAAAGCACAAAAAAACGTTTTAAAATAAAACCGTTACTGTCACTTTAAATTTTAAACTGAACACACTTTATTACTGAATATGTGAAAAAGTATGAAGGAATTGTTCAAAATTCACCAAAATTTCACCACAGTGTCTTAAAGCCTTAAAAGTATTGCACACCAAATTTGAAAGCTTTAACCCTTAAAATAACGGAACCGGAGCCGTTTTTACATTTAACCCCTATACAGTCCCAGGTATCTGCTTTGCTGAGACCCAACCAAGCCCAAAGGGGAATACGATACCAAATGACGCCTTCTGTAAGCTTTTTCAGTGGTTCTTAGCTCCTCACACATGCATCTGCATGCCTTGCTCTCCAAAAACAACTGCGCATTAGTGGCGCGAAAATGAGGCTCTGCCTATGACTAGAAAAGGCCCCCATTGAAAAAGGTGTCCAATACAGTGCCTGCCGTTTTTTTTTAAAACAATCCCCAAGAATATAATAACTATTAAGAGTTATAATCTGCCAAATATGCTTAGTAAAGTAATCGTTTTAGCCCAGAAAAATGTCTACCAGTCTTTTAAGCCCTTATGAAGCCCTTTATTCTTTTACTTAAACTAAGAAAATGGCTTACCGGTCCCCATAGGGAAAATGACAGCCTTCCAGCATTACAAAGTCTTGTTAGAAATGTGGCCAGTCATACCTCAAGCAGAAAAGTCTGCCAACTGTTTCCCCCAACTGAAGTTACTTCATCTCAACAGTCCTGTGTGGAAACAGCCATCGATTTTAGTAACGTTTGCTAAAATCATCTTCCTCTTACAAACAGAAATCTTCATCTCTTTTCTGTTTCAGAGTAAATAGTACATACCAGCACTATTTTAAAATAACAAACACTTGATTGAAGGATAAAAACTACATTTAAACACCAAAAAACTCTTAACCATCTCCGTGGAGATGTTGCCTGTGCAACGGCAAAGAGAATGACTGGGGTAGGCGGAGCCTAGGAGGGATCATGTGACCAGCTTTGCTGGGCTCTTTGCCATTTCCTGTTGGAGAAGAGAATATCCCACAAGTAAGGATGACGCCGTGGACCGGACACACCTATGTTGGAGAAATCATAATCCTCTCACAAACAGAACTCTTCATCTTTTTCTGTTTCAGAGTAAATAGTACATACCAGCACTATTTTAAAATAACAAACTCTTGATAGTAGAATAAAAAACTACAACTAAACACCACATACTCTTCACCATCTCCGTGGAGATGCTGCTTGTTCAGCGGCAAAGAGAATGACTGGGGTGGGCGGAGCCTAGCAGGGTCTATATGGACAGCTTTTGCTGTGCTCTTTGACATTTCCTGTTGGGGAAGAGAATATTCCCACAAGTTATGGATGACGCCGTGGACCGGACACACCAATGTTGGAGAAAAAGGGTTCTGTCACATAGTTTGGTTACTTTAGGTTCCAGTCCAGGATTTGCAGCTGATCAGTTTCTCAGACAGTGCAGCAGTACACAGGTGTGTAATCACGCTGCTATAAAGCCTGACGTCTGAGTTAGTTCAGGGCCTTTCCTTCACTTTCTCACTGTAGAAAAAGAGCAGCTGCCTGCTGTTTGAAGGCCCTATACATTAAGGTAAACATCTTTTGCCTTTAACTTTGTTTGTTTTATGTTAGTTTTGTCAGTTCTAGACTAGCTGACTGACACTAGTTAGACACTGTTGTTGTATGTTTAGTTAGTGCCTAGACGGGCAGGATTTTGTTTTATTTTTTGCTGCTGTTTTCATTTGAATTGCCTGTGACGTGCAAAATAAACAGGCAGACTGCCGCTTGATCTCCATTACTTTGTGTGTGAAAACGTATTCCCTAAAAGACCGTGTTGCAGTGTAAAGTCCCAAGACAGGAAACAAAAGGAATCTTGTCACATATGGTGGAGAATGCGGGCAAAGCTGCACTGAAAGTCTGAGGGCATAAGTGTTTTATCTAGTCACAATATATATACATATATCTCAACCAAAAGATAGCTTAAATGCATGATGTGTTCCACCTGAGTGTATATTACCTAGAAGTGAGCTTAAATAGACAAGATGTGTATTTTGGTAGTATATGTCAGCTGGAAGATATGTTTTGAGCCCTTGTATATAACAAAACCAACATATAGTGCTCCATTTATGAAGCAGCGAATGTTGCTTCACAGGCCCATAGTTTTAGGCTCGTCTGAAACGGAAGTTAAGATGCAGTGGCCATAAGATCGCTGCTCCTTAACCTGCCCACCCACCTTTTATGTGGCATATTGAAATCATCCAGATCTGATCCAATCGGGATGATTGACGGCCCCTGCTAGCGGCTAATTAGCAGCCAGTGAGCAGGGGGCGGCATTGCACAAGCATTTCACCAGAAAATGCTTGTGCATTGATAAATAAAGACAGCAAATGCTGTCAGCATTTAGCAATGTCGAGCGGACATGATTTGCTACGGCGAATCATGTCCGCTCGACATATGATAAATCAACCCCAAATTCTGGACATAAATAGCAGCTTTCCATAATCAATGCTGTATGTAAGTGAAATGAGGGAGATCCCTGCAACGAACAGGAAGCAACTAAGAAGTGTACATATAAATTAGCGCTGCGGAATCTGTTGGCGCTCTACAAATAACCGATAATAATAATAATAATAATAAAGTACTGCATAAGCAATGGCTTATGTTAAGATCTATATACTGCCTCTTAATGAGACTATATTCTTCATTTCAACAGGCTCAAACAGATATATCAAATTGAGGCAACATCTAGCTATATTTAAAAAGGACATAAACGGTCACCCAGACATAGCTGTAGGGTAAAAACTATATACCACTCTCCTTGGTATCATATAAAAACCAATATATTGCTGTAATTAAGTTGGTGATTCATGGCATCTGCTAACATACACCAGGCAATTGTGTTATCAATCAATAGGGATCTGGAAAAGCAGCAATGGTACACCTAGGAAAACCTCTATAATTTATATATCTTGTTGATGGTGAGGAATCTAAGTGGATAGTCTAAGATAAGATAGATAAAGGTTGTTAAAGAAAAATACATGAAGACACACAGATATTATGCATTCTCTTATAGAATCAGATAATTAACCCCTACTATAGTGTAAACACTCCAGACTAGATACAATTTTATCGAATGCTGAATTATACATTCGGACTGGCATCTCCTGCCCGGTAGTCGGAGAAGTAGATAAGGTCTGACTCATTCACGGGTCCCCGGTCTGTTTCAGGTTTTCTTTAAGGACTTCTCTGGGACCCACCTCTGCCTAGGTGTAAGCTGTCTGTAAGAAATCTTCCTCTACTACCAGCGATAGAGTAGCATCCCACTGAGAGGGACAGCCGCATCCCTCCCCATGGGGGTTATAGGCAGACAGGCAGGTTTCTCCCCACAACTCAATAAAGCAGAATCTTCCTCCAAAATAAGGGGCTCAGAATATAAGTGAGATTCTTCCAGCTGGATTAACGGAACTGTAGTATTTGGCTCCGAAGAGACAATAGCCGATCAAATTTGTTTAGCATCTTATTTTTAAAGTCTCTTAGCAGATCTTGAAAAAATGTGTAAACATCTTCCACTTGCACAGCCATGTTCTGTAGAATCAGTAGTCACAGCTTCTAGAATATGTATATGTAAATAGAACAGTCCAAATGCGACTGTCAAAACCGTGTTAACAGGGGAAGTGCTGAGGTCCCAAATAAGGCCGCCGCTCGAGGCCTCAGCGGTCTAGTTCAAAGTCCTATATTCATAAACACAACTTATCTAGCATCAGTTTGTTCAGCAGTATATAAGGCTACAATATATGGTAAAGATATTCCAGTATGATGTTGTAATTCAACAATAATCAGCAGGTTAGCTTTATCCTAGCAAGAACCTCTGGTTTTGTGTCCTAACCTGGCTGCTGCATAAACACACACCCTAAAAATGATTAATAACAGAGTTTAAGGTCTCACTAAAATATTCACACAAACACATGCGGAACACAGATTGTGTGGCATAATTACATAAATTATTTTGCTAGAGCCTTATTTTCACTAGCTTTTAAAACTGTAGAAAAAATAGTGATCTTGAAAGGTGAATACTTCCTTTTTTTCTCTTTAAAATAAGCTTGATGGATTACAGACTGAATCCACTTTCCACAGAGGTTTCGCCAAGACCCTATTATATCCGGCATGTAAGACATCAGCTTCATGCAGAGCTCTAACTTTGTGTTGCTGAACTTCTTTCACAATTTTTGGATTAAGATATAATGAGAGAAAAAAAGCTATTTATTATTAAGGAAATATGACTCAACCTTCCTTTGAAAAAAAGAGAATGATTGTAGCACAGTCTTCATGAAATGTAAGATGGTTTACAAGAAAAAGCATTTAATTTGAAGAAATCCCACTGGGAAAAAAATCATGCCATTACACATCATTCATTATAAATATCTTGCAGTTGCTCAATTGAATAGAAACAAGACCTTACAGAAATACAAAGACACAAGACACTTGAACAAGGGCTTAAAGGGACACTCAAGTCAAAATTAAACTTTCATTATTCAGATAGAGCAAGCAATTTAAGCAACTTTCCAATTTACCTCCATTCACAAAATGTGAACAATCTATTTATAATTACACTTTTTGAGTCACCAGCTCCTACTAAGCATGTGCAAGAATTCACAGAATATACATATGTGTCAGGCGGATCACGTCCGCCTGACATCGCTAAATGCCGACACCATACGCTGTTGGCATTTATCATTGCACAAGCATTCCTTGTGAAATGCTTGTGCAATGCCGTCCCCTGCAGATTCTCTGATAATCGTTCGCTAGCAGGGGGTGTCAATCATCCCGATCGTATCCGATTGGGATGATTGCTGTCCGCCACCTCAGAGGCCGAGGACGAGTTAAGGAGCAGCGGTCTTACGACCGCTGCTTCTTAACATGTTTCCGGAGAAGGCTCGCACAGAAACAGTTGCATTCGCTGCTACATAAATCTACCGCTAAGAGCTATTGCATTGTCTTGTTATCATGCATTTGTTGATTATGTAAATCCACTTTATTTTTTTTATTTTTTTTTTTATTTTTTTTTTTTTTAATTTTAATTTTTATTAAGGTTCTGAGTAAGGCATACAGAAAATACGAAAAGCAAAACACAATGGTAATGGTATACAGATATGGTAAAATACAATTAGGTATGCAAACAGAGTATAGTGCCAAAAAAGAAAAATACAAGAGTATAACCTGTAAGTATGGTGCCTATTGCTTTATGATCCCCCCATATGACAGGGAAGGCCACTCTTGGACCTCAATTGGAAGCTCGAAACCATGACCTGGGGGTTATTTATAGTGAAAGAGACCACTTTTGGATCTCCAATGAGAACCTCTATTTTATACGTTAATAAAACTTCAGAAAAGTGTATATATCAGGGTAGTATAATATAATATTGAAAGGATATAACTAGAGCTTTACCTGCCTAGCAAATAGAATAGGAGATTTTAATGATAGGATCTGTTATACGGAGGAGCCACACTAAGGTCTTGGAGCTATAACTATGTGGGACCAAGGGTCTGGTACATACAGTGAACGCCACTCACTTTGAAAATATAAAACTGCCAAGTTGTGTGGAATTTCTATGGTCAACCTAAACCTCTGCAACACAAATAGGAGGGGGAAAGGCCCAACCACAATAACTAAGGTAGGGTAGTAACAATCATGTGGAACAATACTTGTAGGTATACTGCGACTGACTAATGACGATAGGCTAAGCTGGTAACATTAAATATATCTCTACTATTTGAAGTAAGGAGCATATACAGTGCCATGAATTCAAATACAGTGCTATCTAAGGGTAAGAGCATCATCAGTAGCATCCTGGATGTAGGCTATAAGCTCTAAAATATAGGGGGCATTTACAACCTAGGTAGGTACAAATATGAGGGGAAAATCCTCACGCCACCCTGGCCACAGATGGCGAGAGAGAGAAAAAAAAGCCCCTATTGTAACCTGAATCCCTAGGTGTATAAATAGGGACATTAACTAAGAGAGCGGACTTACAAGCTATATTTATGTATATAAATAGTATATGAACTATATGGACTAAATACAGAATTGGAGGTGTCTGTCTATTTGCGAAGTGGTGAACGTTAAGCAGGCTGCAGGGAATCACTGAATATAAGCAAGATAACGCTACTGAAGCACTGCAATAGTGTAGAGATTGTTTCATAGTACCAGAAAGGGCATACATTAAAGAGTAACTGTCCTAATGTTGAGCCATAGTTGAAATAACACAAACCATTCTTAACAAGAAAAAAAACATGCAATTACTAGAAATAGTTAAAGCAAAATAAAAGAGCACAAACCCACAACTAGTAATTAGACAATGTCCCATGGATTGTTGTTAGAGTTACCCTTGGCAATTGTAATATATAGAAGGGTCCTCTACAAGTCATTTCAGCCTCTTGCCATGTTCACTGCTTAGGACCAAAGGATAGCCCCCAGAAAACCCCCATGTAAACTAGTCCCAGGAGAATATAACTAGGGCATAATAGTGCTGAAGCATTATCATGTATGTATATAGAGGGTACCTTAGAGGCTGCGACTTGGTGAGTACAGGAATGGTGAATTAGGACCTCACTAAGAGCAAAGGGTATTATATACAGAGGGAATAGCGGTAAACATTTAACATACCCATCGTGGTACAATGTGTGAAGCAGTGAATACGTCATAGGTATCTAAACTTTTGACCAGGGGATCGAAGCCCCACTCTAACAGCAAACAGTTACCCCTGAAATAATAAATCAGATGCTAAACATACAATCCATAGGCAAAGAATGCTCAGTCAGTAGTTATGGTGATATTCTCCAGAAGTTCCCACACATGAGGAAAAACAAGAATGACAAAGTTCCCGTTCAGCTTCAACAAGCGTGTGCAGGCACCTATATTGAATCACCCTTGCTGTAGTCTCGAGGAGCAGTCCGGTGCGGACCGCCAGGGTCCCAACTCAGGGTCAGCCGGGCTATATTAGAATGGGCATCTGGTGGGAGAGGTGTTTGCAGAATCAGCGCCACTCTTAGGCGCGTGGACTCGTTGGTCTGGGCAGAATCGCCCGTTGAGGATCCCTTAGGGATATATATGACAAAGATCTGTAGCGAAACAGGAGTTGACCACATTTCACTTGCCTCCGCCTCAGCTATGGGGTATATGGCTGGTGTCTGCAGAGGTAAAGTATTTCGGCTCTCATCTCCCGGCGAGATCACACGTGGGTCCAAGTTCAGGATGTCCCGAGGCAGCGGTAAAGTTGAGGCAAGCCCTATGGTTCCAGCCTCTTCAACTAGGAATAGAGCAGCGAGGGTCTCCATACTATTCTCCAAGCGCTCTGCTAGTTGCACAGTCCCCACAGCCACCTCTCTGACAATAGGGCTGGAGGGAGGCGGTGTGCGCCGGGGCCCCAGAACGCCACCACCCCCCCCTTCTACAGCGACAAGCTCTGGATGGAGTGGCTGCAGGACCGAGCCACTGCTGCAATCTGCCAATGAATTGTGTAGTGCGTCCGCCAAGGCAGCGTGGTGGTCATCCAGTAAGATGCGCAGCTCCTCCAAAAAATAGCTGGATATCTCCATAATAGATATATAGTGGTAGTCTTTAGGCAGGCAGATGATGCGCGATAAGCCTTATAGTTTCTTGCATTTGACACTTTGTGCCACTTAACGACAAGGCCTTGGTGTGCCTCGCCGGGGGGTGTTGTAAAAAGGCCTCAACCTTCCATGCTGCTCCGGGCGCTCAAAACTGCAAATATCTTGTTGATGTTAGGCTCTTAAGATGCAGGTTCTTAAACGGCTTGAAGATCTGTGTGGGTAGCCAATATTCGAGCTGTTTAGAGGGATATTTCAAATAAAAATAGGTAAAATGCAGGAGCAGTGTGGAAATATGCAGCCTATCATGGCCGCCACCCGGAAGTTCCCCTCCAAATCCACTTTATTTTAAATGTATCACTGATGTCACCTTTACATTATGCGTATTCCATCTCTCAGAATTCCCATGCAAAACAAACACTGCATAGATGATATTATATTTATTTGAAATAGTCAAAACTATTTAAACTTGTAAATTATATAAAAGAAAAACTATTTAATTCAATTGACAGCTATAATGAACTGGGATATTGCAGACTAATAAATAGAGGTTTTGCAGGGATATTTAAAGACTTCATAGAACCAAAGGAAAAGTAAAAATGTGACAGCTAATTAATATCAATTTATGATGTGTGCATATTATAATTTAGGGTAGGGAAATTTATTGTACATGATTCTGGTATATGTTTGTCAATAATGACATCCCCCTTTGCTAGTTTGTAAAAACTACAAACATCATAGTAGCACCCCTCTTATTAAGATAAAGAGAGTTTAATATTACGCTTTGTGGCCTGATTGATGAAGTTACATACGCAACAGTGTATTTAGCTTTATTATCCCAGAGCAGAATATATGATGTAGCATTTTGCTTTGGGGGAGACATAACTTGCAGGTGCTAGCATGTTATATTGATTCTTGAACCCTTTTTATTGTAGTTTTAGGCATTAGAGAACTAGATCACACCATATGCTATTTGTTAGCTATATATTTGAATTTTATAAGTGGCCATTACTATTTATCACTCACATGTGCTATCCACAGATCTCACAATTGATTTCTGGAGGTTTCTGTTATATTTGAAGATTTGTATATAGGCTTGTCAATGTCTTGGGGATATTGTTGCTATTTTGTTTTCTAAATTGATTTTAAGGGGTAGATTTAACAAGCAGTGGATGCTGCAATCTACCCCCGTAGTTTCCAGATCGCTGTAAACATAAGTTAAGAAGCAGCGGTCATGAGAACGCTGCTCCTAAACTCGTCCGCAACACATGAGACACTGAACAGCAATCATCCCAATAAAATACGATCTGGATGATTGACACCCTGATTGGCTGCAAATCTGCAGGGGGCTGCATTGCACAAGCATTTCACGAGAAATGCTTGTGCAATGTTAAATGCCGACAACATATGCTGTCGGTATTTAGCGATGTCGGGCAGACATGATCCGCTGTCCGTCCGACAGTTAATAAATCGCCCCTAAGACTGTTTCTACTGTGAAATGTCAACTGTTATCTGTAATAATTTGCTAAAAACCTCAATAAAATATTATTTAAAAAAAAAAGAAGTTGCTGCTTGGAAACTTCTGTTGTACTGGTATAGAGGGTGCTATCACTAATGCATTTGAAAACCTTGTGATAAGTTGGTTGTGGTACAGATGAATTGGAATACCTTTGAAATTGTTATTCTGATGGGTTGGAAAAGATTTTTATATTGGAAAAGAGATTTCAAAAATTCTGTTTCCCGATTCCTGGCCTTTAAAAGTTATTATTTTAGGTGTGGTGTTTGAGTAAACAAGTCAGGAATCTGAGACAATCTAAATGGCTTTTTTCCAGATATGCTCTGCAGGTCTGAGTACCAGGACTCACTTTGTTAAAGTGAATCACTGTTGACTTAAGTTTACCAAGGTGTCCTACGAAATACAATATCATAAAGAAACCTTTTAAAATCAGGATGAATCACTTCTGATTCATTTTATTAAACGTAATTATTTTTAGAAGTCTTTAGGTCATACTATATAAATACATATAAGCAGGTTTACTTTAAGGATGCTAAAAACGTTGTGTGTGTATATATATATATATATATATATGTATGATGTGTGTGTGTGACTGTGTATATATATATATATATTATATATATGTGTGTGTGACTGTGTGTGTGTGTGTGTATATATATATATATATATATATATATATATATGTATGTGTGTGTGACTGTGTGTGTGTGTGTGTATATATATATATATATATATATATATATATATATATATATATATATATATATATATATATATATATATATATATATATATATATACTTGCATGAAAAGAAGAGGCACTCACAGGAAAAACATCTAACAGAAGGTTTAATAGGACCAGAATAATGAGCAAACCAATCAACACAGTAGATAGCAGTGGAGCTGAATCTAGTGATCAAGACACAGAAAGCACCCGGTCCAACAGGGACAACAAGAATAGGATTACATCTAAACCACCAACCCAGGTTCAAAAAAGGGAGGAAGAAAAGAACCAGAACCCACACCAGAAGGGGCGGACAAGGCAAGAATAACCCAATCAGGAGCTGCTCAGAAGACGTAGTTTTCAACTTGAGCAGTAGGACCATTACAGATACTGAAAATGAGGTCCTCAACAAAGGTCTGAGCTTTGTTCCCACTCCAAAGATTGACATGTTTTCCAACCATGTAGAATTAAATAGGTTACAAAGACAGCTGAAGCTCAAAGAATTCTTTAGGGAAGACCAACAGGTACATAGCAATCCCTTTTATACAAAAAACAAATTTGAACCTATCAACACTCATCCGGCCATCAAAACCTACATCAAAGTGTGCACACAGGAGGTTGAAAAAACCAACAAACAATACAAAAATAGAGGACAAAACCTCAACATTGCACAAAGAAAAGCACTAAAGAGTTTATCTGAAGACCGTCCATTGTCATACACCCTGCTGATAAGGGTGGTGCAATAGTCATACTGGACTATGCGTACTATAGGAATGAACTTTTGACACAATTACAAGATGAAAAAGTACACAAGGTGCTAACTTCTAACCCAACCTCCATATACAAGAGGGTTGTTGATGATGTCATCTCTATGGCAATCCAAAATAGATACATAGATCAGAAACTGGGAGAGTTCCTTACTACATCACATCCTAAATGTCCTATAATCTACACGGTTCCAAAGATACACAAGTCTATCACTTGTCCACCAGGAAGGCCAATAGTGTCTGCAAGGGGGTCTTTATTCCAACCCATTGCCCAGTACACAGATCACTTTCTACAACAGACGGTCAGACAAACCACATCCTTTCTATTGGACTCCAAAACTCTGATTAAGACTATGAACACTAGTCAAAACATCAATCAGGATAGCTTTTCTGTGACCCTTGATGTTAGCAGCCTAAATACCATCATTCCACACAATATAGGCATCGAGGCAACCAAATAATTTTTTACCAAAGACACCATGTATTGCGGCCCACCAACAGAATTTCTTCTGGATCTTATACATCTAGAGTTGACACACAACTACTTTAAGTTTGAGAATAAGTATTATCTACAACAAATGGGTACCGTAATGGGCTCAAATATGGCGCCAGCCTATGCCAACCTATTTATGGCCTGGTTTGAGAACCAGTACATATACTCGAACAACATGGACAGTGTCAGCATCTACCGCAGATACATTGATGATATCTTCCTTATCTGGAATGGTAAGGAGGAAGAACTATTACAATGGTTTTACAGGGTAGATAATGCATTGCCATATGGAAAAAATGTGTTTAGGGTTAGCGCTAAATTAAAGCTTAAAAAGGTGTAGAGATAAGTATTCTGTAAGATTTATATTATTCTTATATAATGATATTCATATCAACAATGTGTTTCATATAAAAAAATTTTTAATAAAAATTAAAAATACAAATAAAGATGGATGCCGGCATCAATTCTAAATGGAAAATTATATACAATGTATCCAAGAATGAAACGTTATGTTTTAAAACAATGTCAATATAGCAAGATAAATAAAAGCAAAATAAAAGCAATTTGAACAGGTTTTGAGTAGTATACTTTAAAGAAAAATAGCGATTGTCACCGTGCATATAGGTGTTAGATATTTACATTGATATTACCTTATATGCAGAGATTTGTGTGTATTCGCTATTTCAATGGACCGGGACTCTCAGTGTTTAGTCCTGTATTGATTATGTTTTTTTGAAACAGTTTCTATTTCTCGGTAGTTCTCTCAAAAGAAAGGCAGGTCAAAGTTCCAATTATATTTTTCCTTGCCGTATGGTGTCCGTGTCCTGATATTTTCCTTAGTATCAACTCTGTAGTTTGAGATGGCTTTGTATGCGTATCATATACGCCGTATTGGATGTCTGTGTGACAGTGAAATCTCTGTTTTGTTGTGGGGAGTTTTCTCCCTGTGGTCAATTTCCTCCAAGTGGTTCCGGAGTAAAGTTGAAGAGAAATAGCTTGTTTGTTGAGTCTCCGCTGTCTTATTTCACAGCGGTTAAATTATAAGAAGGATAGTGATCAGATCATGGGTTAGGAATTATACTTATAGAACTCCACAAGCTTTTGTTTAGTTCAAAGTACCCAACCTACTGCACTATATCAAACTTAAATGAAAGTATCAAAGAGTAGCAATCTTTCCAGTGAGCAAAGTTCTACGCGTTTCAGCCCTTGGGCCTTTATCAAGATGCTCACCTGGGGAATTCACCTGGTTTAAAAATGTTCAGCTTTGTTCTGATTGGTGGTTATTTGATTGGTGCATATTAAATTGTTGCATCGTATAAACTTTTAAAGTTTTTTCAGGGTACATTTCAGATAACTTATTAAGTCATAATACTTAGTCCCATGTAAAAGAAACACATATGATTCACATTATGATAATTATTTACAGCTTTATCCTTATATCAGTTATCCCTATATTAGTTGGCGCTATTGTGGATATTTAACCCTTCATCTCTGTAGTCGACCTGAGGTTTTGTCTTCTGGGATTCTACAAATATTATTAGAATTCTAAATATGTGTGTATATATGATGAGCCTAAAGAGATAAATATATATAAAAAGAGTAATGTAAAATGTGTGTATATTACAATATAAAATAATGAAAGTTACAAGAAATATAAGACAAGTTAAAATTTGTGTTAAGAATCAAGAAGGTTATACATACATACATCTGATTATAGTGACGTGTATATAATAATCCATTTGATTATATTAGCGATCAGGAGAGTATTAAATAATGTGTCAGGATGCTAATATAGCCATCCTTTTTAAAAAATGTTGTTCTGAATACATAAATTTTACAAGTATATGAACAAATCTTTCCTATAAATATAAATTAGAAATTCATCAAAAATTAATTGCAAAATATGTATCAAAAAATAGATAAATATAAATAAAATTAATATAAAAAATATATAAAAAATATATAAAATTATATACTCCTCATTTTATATATGTATAATATTTGCCCATGTATAATCTCTAGGTTTATTATAGTGACAAATCGCGGAGGGGTTATTATATGATGGTGGGGTTTGGACTTTACTGTCTATTTAGAAAAGACCATTCAAATCCAACTCTGAGTTTAATCCAGAGGGGTGGAGTGTTTTAAAATTAAAGATGTATTCAGCTTCTTTTTTACATAGTAATGTCGTGATGTTGCCTCCTCTAATTCCTAGATTAAGTTTTTTAACCCCCCAATATTTAAAATCTTTAAGATTCCCTGAATGAATTTGTTTAAAGTGAGAATAGAGTTTAGTTTCTTCTGATCCGTGTTCGATTTTTAGGATATGTTCCCTTATTCGATCACGTAATGTTCTACTTGTCTGTCCAAAATATAATAAATTGCAAGAACATTTTATGCAATATACTATATTGTTATCTGCACATCTTAAAGTTTGTGTAATTTTAACACTGTGTTTGTTATTTGAAGAATTAATTTCTTTGATTTTTGTACTGTATGTACATGCTTTGCATGTGTTGCACGGGAAATAGCCTCTTAATACATTACCTTTAAGGTCTCTATCTTTTATTATTTTTCTTTCCTTAAATTCACTAGGTGACAGTAAACTTTTAAGATTTTTTGCTTTTTTAAAAATTATATCTGGCTGGCCTTTCACTTTTTCACCTAATATTCTATCTTCTTTTATTAAGTGCCAGTGTTTTTGAAGGATTCTTTTAATTTCCATATGTTGGGTACTATATTCTGTTATGAATGGAATGAATAAGTTGTCTGTATTAAAGTCCTGATTTTTCTTTTTATTTTTTGATTTTAGTAATGTATTTCTATCTAATTGTTTTACTTTTAATTTAGTTTTCTCTATTGTTTTTGCATTATATCCTTTTTCTATAAACTTTTTAGTTAATATTTGTGATTGGGTATCATAATTATCTATATCTGAACAGTTTTTTTTTATTCTCATGAACTGACCTTTAGGGATGTTTAATTTCCATGAATTTAGATGACAACTTTCATGGTGTATATAATTGTTGGCATCTGTGCTTTTAAAATATGTTTGAGTGTGAATCTTATTAGATATAATGTTCAATTCAATATCTAAAAAATTAATTTTTTGGTTACTATATTCATGAGAAAATGTAATACCCATATCGTTTGAATTGATATCCTCTATAAATGATTCTAAAAGTTCTGTGTCTCCTCGCCATATGATGAATATGTCATCTATATACCTGCAATAGTGCACAAGGTTCGCCCCCCATGGGCTATTATATATATTAAGTTCTTCAAATAGTCCCATAAATAGATTGGCATAACTGGGGGCGAACCTTGTGCCCATTGCAGTTCCTTTTATTTGTAGGAAGATATCATTTTTGAAAAGAAAACTGTTATTATGAAGGATGAAATTAATACAATCAAGGATAAATTTATTTTGTAAAATGGGAAGTTCTTTGTCTCTGTCTAGGTATGTTTGTATAGCTTCTAACCCTATATTGTGAGATATATTGGTGTAAAGCGAACTCACGTCGCATGTTACAAGGGTGAAATTTTCTTGCCATTCTATATTTTCAATTTTATTAAATCAAATTGAAAATATAGAATGGCAAGAAAATTTCACCCTTGTAACATGCGACGTGAGTTCGCTTTACACCAATATATCTCACAATCCTTCATAATAACAGTTTTCTTTTCAAAAATGATATCTTCCTACAAATAAAAGGAACTGCAATGGGCACAAGGTTCGCCCCCAGTTATGCCAATCTATTTATGGGACTATTTGAAGAACTTAATATATATAATAGCCCATGGGGGGCGAACCTTGTGCACTATTGCAGGTATATAGATGACATATTCATCATATGGCGAGGAGACACAGAACTTTTAGAATCATTTATAGAGGATATCAATTCAAACGATATGGGTATTACATTTTCTCATGAATATAGTAACCAAAAAATTAATTTTTTAGATATTGAATTGAACATTATATCTAATAAGATTCACACTCAAACATATTTTAAAAGCACAGATGCCAACAATTATATACACCATGAAAGTTGTCATCTAAATTCATGGAAATTAAACATCCCTAAAGGTCAGTTCATGAGAATCAAAAAAAACTGTTCAGATATAGATAATTATGATACCCAATCACAAATATTAACTAAAATGTTTATAGAAAAAGGATATAATGCAAAAACAATAGAGAAAACTAAATTAAAAGTAAAACAATTAGATAGAAATACATTACTAAAATCAAAAAATAAAAAGAAAAATCAGGACTTTAATACAGACAACTTATTCATTCCATTCATAACAGAATATAGTACCCAACATATGGAAATTAAAAGAATCCTTCAAAAACACTGGCACTTAATAAAAGAAGATAGAATATTAGGTGAAAAAGTGAAAGGCCAGCCAGATATAATTTTTAAAAAAGCAAAAAATCTTAAAAGTTTACTGTCACCTAGTGAATTTAAGGAAAGAAAAATAATAAAAGATAGAGACCTTAAAGGTAATGTATTAAGAGGCTATTTCCCGTGCAACACATGCAAAGCATGTACATACAGTACAAAAATCAAAGAAATTAATTCTTCAAATAACAAACACAGTGTTAAAATTACACAAACTTTAAGATGTGCAGATAACAATATAGTATATTGCATAAAATGTTCTTGCAATTTATTATATTTTGGACAGACAAGTAGAACATTACGTGATCGAATAAGGGAACATATCCTAAAAATCGAACACGGATCAGAAGAAACTAAACTCTATTCTCACTTTAAACAAATTCATTCAGGGAATCTTAAAGATTTTAAATATTGGGGGGTTAAAAAACTTAATCTAGGAATTAGAGGAGGCAACATCACGACATTACTATGTAAAAAAGAAGCTGAATACATCTTTAATTTTAAAACACTCCACCCCTCTGGATTAAACTCAGAGTTGGATTTGAATGGTCTTTTCTAAATAGACAGTAAAGTCCAAACCCCACCATCATATAATAACCCCTCCGCGATTTGTCACTATAATAAACCTAGAGATTATACATGGGCAAATATTATACATATATAAAATGAGGAGTATATAATTTTATATATTTTTTATATATTTTTTATATTAATTTTATTTATATTTATCTATTTTTTGATACATATTTTGCAATTAATTTTTGATGAATTTCTAATTTATATTTATAGGAAAGATTTGTTCATATACTTGTAAAATTTATGTATTCAGAACAACATTTTTTAAAAAGGATGGCTATATTAGCATCCTGACACATTATTTAATACTCTCCTGATCGCTAATATAATCAAATGGATTATTATATACACGTCACTATAATCAGATGTATGTATGTATAACCTTCTTGATTCTTAACACAAATTTTAACTTGTCTTATATTTCTTGTAACTTTCATTATTTTATATTGTAATACACACACATTTTACATTACTCTTTTTATATATATTTATCTCTTTAGGCTCATCATATATACACACATATTTAGAATTCTAATAATATTTGTAGAATCCCAGAAGACAAAACCTCAGGTCGACTACAGAGATGAAGGGTTAAATATCCACAATAGCGCCAACTAATATAGGGATAACTGATATAAGGATAAAGCTGTAAATAATTATCATAATGTGAATCATATGTGTTTCTTTTACATGGGACTAAGTATTATGACTTAATAAGTTATCTGAAATGTACCCTGAAAAAACTTTAAAAGTTTATACGATGCAACAATTTAATATGCACCAATCAAATAACCACCAATCAGAACAAAGCTGAACATTTTTAAACCAGGTGAATTCCCCAGGTGAGCATCTTGATAAAGGCCCAAGGGCTGAAACGCGTAGAACTTTGCTCACTGGAAAGATTGCTACTCTTTGATACTTTCATTTAAGTTTGATATAGTGCAGTAGGTTGGGTACTTTGAACTAAACAAAAGCTTGTGGAGTTCTATAAGTATAATTCCTAACCCATGATCTGATCACTATCCTTCTTATAATTTAACCGCTGTGAAATAAGACAGCGGAGACTCAACAAACAAGCTATTTCTCTTCAACTTTACTCCGGAACCACTTGGAGGAAATTGACCACAGGGAGAAAACTCCCCACAACAAAACAGAGATTTCACTGTCACACAGACATCCAATACGGCGTATATGATACGCATACAAAGCCATCTCAAACTACAGAGTTGATACTAAGGAAAATATCAGGACACGGACACCATACGGCAAGGAAAAATATAATTGGAACTTTGACCTGCCTTTCTTTTGAGAGAACTACCGAGAAATAGAAACTGTTTCAAAAAAACATAATCAATACAGGACTAAACACTGAGAGTCCCGGTCCATTGAAATAGCGAATACACACAAATCTCTGCATATAAGGTAATATCAATGTAAATATCTAACACCTATATGCACGGTGACAATCGCTATTTTTCTTTAAAGTATACTACTCAAAACCTGTTCAAATTGCTTTTATTTTGCTTTTATTTATCTTGCTATATTGACATTGTTTTAAAACATAACGTTTCATTCTTGGATACATTGTATATAATTTTCCATTTAGAATTGATGCCGGCATCCATCTTTATTTGTATTTTTAATTTTTATTAAAAAATTTTTTATATGAAACACATTGTTGATATGAATATCATTATATAAGAATAATATAAATCTTACAGAATACTTATCTCTACACCTTTTTAAGCTTTAATTTAGCGCTAACCCTAAACACATTTTTTCCATGAACTTTCTTTTGGTTAGTCAGGAGGTCTAATCACAAAACACAGGGTTAAGCTTAAGGGTAATCCGAGTGTAGTATCTTTAAATATAAACCCAAACTTTCAATGCATTGCCATATGTCAAGTTCAAGATGGAATATAGCAAACACACCATCCATTTCTTAGACATCGAGATTTATAAGGACATGACCAACCCAGAGATAAAAATTGGTACAACCCTTTACTCTAAGCCAACAGATCGAAATTCTTTACTGACGGCCAACTCATTCCATCCGCCAGCACTCAAAAAAGAAATCATCAGATCCCAAATGATGAGAGTGATCCGCAACAACAGCGACAAGAAGAAAAAGGAAAAGCAACTGGAAGAAATGAGGCTGAAATTTATACAAAGAGGATATAAACAAACTGAAGTAGAACAGATCATAAAGGACACCTGGAGCCTAACACAAATTGATCTTCTCACCAGAGAAATGGGAGAAAAGATGAAAGAAGAACTCATGAATATGATGGTTACGTTTAACCCAACAAGCAGATTTACCCGATGAACCATAGAGAAAAATTGGTTCATTCTAAATCAAGATCCAACCCTCCCTTTCTACAACAAGCCACCACCAAGAATGGTCTATAATAGAACCAACAATCTTCATGACATACTGGTCAGGACAACCTTTGAGCCGGATATGAAACAAGGTCTCTGGCTACCAACACCTTAGAAAGGTTGCTACAGCTGTGGCAATTGCATCACGTGTAACTCCTTTATAACAGATGCAAAGTTTCACCACCCGCATAATGGAAAGTCAATACAGATACAACACAGACTAACCTGTACAACAGAATATGTTGTCTATTTAATTATTTGTCCATGTGGCCTATACTATGTGGGCAAGACGAGCACGTCCTTCCATGAACGACTAGCGAACCATCGCAGTGCAATTAGGAAGGCCATAAAAGACAAAAAAAGTGACCAACCTGTGGCACGCCATTTTATGCAACACGGCCATACAGTAGCTATGATAAGAACAATTCTTATTGATTGGATACCGTTTTTTGGGGTTTGCCAATTACTATAGAAGTTTATTAAAAACTTTTCTTCCTTGGTCAAACCTATAACAGACATGACCCGTAAAGAGAATGATACCCTCCATTGGTCACCTACTGCCATTAAGGCCTTTGATAGTCTTAAGACTGCCTTTACTGCCGCTCCAGTTCTGGCTCATCCTAACCCTGTCCTGCCTTTCGTTCTTGAGGTCGATGCGTCTGAGACTGGAGTAGGTGCCCTCTTGTCTCAACGTCCTACGCCTGACGGTTCCTTGCATCTGTGTGGGTTCTTCTCTAAGAAATTGTCTCCAGCGGAGTGCAATTTTGAAATTGGCGACAGGGAATTACTGGCCATAATTTTAGCAATCAAGGAATGGAGGCATCTTCTCGAGGGTACTAGCGTGCCAGTGCTCATTCTTACTGACCACAAGAATTTAACTTATCTATCTGAAGCAAAACGTTTGTCACCCCGACAGGCCAGATGGGCGTTATTTTTGTCTTGGTTTAATTATGTGGTCTCCTACCTGCCTGGTAGTAAGAATGTTAGGGCTGATGCCCTCTCTCAACAATGTTCGCCTTTGTCCAACGAGGAGTCTGTACCTACTCCTGTTATACCTCCTGACCATATTTTGGCTACCATACGTACTAATTTGACTTCTCCCTTGGGGGAGGAGATCCTGGCTGCACAAACCAATGCACCTCCTGAGAAACCTAGTGGTAAGTGTTTTGTTCCTGAGAATCTTCGAACTAAACTTTTGCACACTTACCACTATCCTAAAGCCGCAGGTCACCCAGACAAGAACCAAATGATTCGACAATTCTGGTGGCCAGGTCTTTGTTCTGATGTTGCTGCGTATGCTGCCTCCTGCTCAGTTTGTGCACAGAATAAGACTCCTCGACGACTTCCTGTGGGTCTTCTTCAACCTATTGCTAATGGTGAGCGTCCTTGGACACATCTTTCCATGGACTTCATTGTCGAGCTCCCTGTTTCCAATGGCAATACTGTTATCTTTATGGTGGTTGACCGTTTTTCTAAAATGTCACATTGCATTCCCTTGATGAAGCTGCCTACCGCTCAGGAGCTTGCTTCAATTTTTGCCCAGGAGGTCTTCCGTTTAAATGGGTTACCCAAGGAGATAGTGTCGGATCGGGGTAGCCAGTTTGTCTCCAGATTTTGGCGTTCCTTTTGTGCTCAAATGGGGATCCAGCTTTCCTTCTCCTCGGCATATCACCCTCAATCCAATGGGGCTGCGGAATGGTCTAATCAAGCTCTGGAACAGTTCCTCCATTGCTATGTCTCAGATCACCACAATAATTGGTCTGAACTGTTACCTTGGGCAGAGTTTGCTCGTAATAGTGCTATTAATGCTTCCTCCAAGTTATCCCTGTTCAAGGCGAATCATGGGTTTCAACCATCCTTGTTGCCCGATTCATTCATGTCTCATGTTCATTCATGTCTCGGGGTATTCCGGCTTTGGAGGAGCATCTCCGGCAACTCTGTTCCACGTGGGTGCAGATTCAGGATTGCCTTTATCGTTCTATGCAGCGCCAAAAGTTCCAGGCTGATCGTAGGCGTCTGCCCGCACCTTCCTACCAGGTTGATGAGAGAGTGTAGCTGTCCTCCCGCAACTTGAACCTTCGTGTGCCTTCCAATAAATTGGCTCCCCGTTATGTTGGTCCTTTTTGAATACTCCGACGGGTTAATCCTGTGGCCTACGCACTTGACCTTCCTCCTGCTATGCGCATCTCCAATATTTTTCATGTCTCCCTCTTGAAACCATTGGTTTGTAATCGGTTTACCACTGTGTTGCCTCGTCCCCGTCCTATCTTTGTTGACAACCATGAGGAGTATGAGGTCAGCAGCATTATTGACTCACTATGTCCAGGGGCCGTGTACAGTATTTGGTTCAATGGAGGGGCTACGGTCCGGAGGAGCGTTCTTGGGTTCCCTCCTCTGATGTTCATGCTCCCGCCCTCCTCCGTGACCATGCCCGTTTCCCCAATAAGCCTTTTGTCCTCCCGCGGGGGAGGGGTCGTTGAGAGGAGGGTACTGTCAGGGTTTTTTCCCTGTTTGTTTCCCATGTGCTGCTGGCAGCCATTTTACTCACCTCTCTTCCTGACTATGGTGCATTGTGGGGGATGCTGCTCATTTCCTGCACTTCCTTTTATGGCCAGACTGGTGTGCATCATCCATGTGAGACAGGATGCAGTCTCAGAATTGTGATGTCATCACTTATTATTTAAAGGGCCTCTGTTCAGTATGCTTTGCCTTTGCGTTGTCTCAGACCTGTTTGTGAGAGTTCCTGAGTATTACCTGGCTGCCTGATGTCCTTCCTGGTTCCTGATCCCTGGCTTGTTCCTGACTCTGCTGTTTTCCTTGTTCCTGATTCCGGCTCGTCTGACTATTCGCTTTGGCTCCTGACTCGGCTCGTCTGACTACCAGCTCTGGTTTTGACTCCTGGCTTGTTATTTGACTTGTCGACTTTTTATTATTTTTTGCTATTAATAAAGGTGTGATTATTTTTGTACTTCTCGTCTCAGTCTGATTCCTGGCACCCTGACACTATCGAATTTTGATAACACTGTGATCCTGCAACTCGTCTACAAGGTAACACTGTCAGTCCCCCTGACATTCTATGCATTTCGGTGTACACGAGTATCTTGACATATTGCTGTACACGGATGTTATCCGATTTACTGCCAACATACTCCTATTTGCTAGTGTCTAGAACTGTCATGCTTAATTTGATCTACTAAGTATACAGTTTAAGTTTAACTACATGGGGAGCTTGACTTTATGTTCACTATTACACATTACCTTAAACGTATCTCTGAACCAGGTGTTTTACATCCATGTTTATGCCTACACTACTGTATATAAGTTTATGGATATGTATGGACACCCGTGGTGAGGATAGGAGCCTTTTTAATCTATCTTAGTCCCTTAAGTCCCTTTGATCTTCTTCTAGACTTTATATATCTTTTACTTTTTGTCTTGTTTGGCTTTATATTCTTTTAGCATTTATTTATTTGTGTGTCTACTTTAAGATCTGATCTATAATATTACTCACTTTGTATATATAGATCCAGTTGCAACACTCTAGGCGCTGTGTGTGCAATAGGACCTTGTTCTTGTTTTCACTATTGTTAATATACATGAATTTTGTACCTATTTTCATGAGTTGACATGTTTTTCTTAACTTTTATAACATGTGATGTGCAATTTCTGTTTGAAAGGCTTTGAACCTCATTAAGTATACCCTACAAGCAGATATGGGGATACCTTCGCACGGCTCATGCTATTTCTTTCTATTTTTGTCCAAATACTTTCTATATATCAAATTCTTTTTAAATATTGTTTTTTCTTTTCTTTTCTCTACAAGTGTCTTATGGTTATTAGTCTTGTTTAATGTGGAGTTTTACTCTTAGTGGAACTGTGTTTTTTTCAGAACTTTGTATCTTTTGTGTAGAAACAGTCTTGACAAAGGTCCCTGTGAGGACCGAAACGTTGACTGACTGAATTGATGAACTATTAATACATTTTGTGTTAACTAAGTCCTGTGAGTGCCTCTTCTTTTCATGAAAGTTTCTGCCTATCTACCACAGAGTGTACTCAGGCAATACAACCTACAGTGAGTGCTTGGATCCCAAAACTAGAAAATACATATATATATATATATATATATATATATATATATAATGTATGTGTGTGTGACTGTGTATGTGTGTGTGTGACTGTGTATGTGTATATATATATATATATATATATATATGTGTGTGTGTGTGTGTGTGACTGTGTGTCTATATATGTATGTGTGTGTGACTATGTGTATATACAGTATATATATATATATATAAATTGTAGCAAAGAAGCACTCACTGAACGGTTCCAACTGTGACAAAAAGTTTTAATTCAAACAAGTTTGTTTGAATTAAAACTTTTTGTCACAGTTGGAACCGTTCAGTGAGTGCTTCTTTGCTACAATTTATCTATTATCTCACAGCACCCTGACAAGCTGCAAAAGTTGGTGAGAGTGCACTTACACCATCGCTTGAGATATATATATATATATATATATATATATATATATATATATATATATATATACATATATATACCCAGCGCTACGGAATTTGGCGGCGCTATACAAATAAATGATAATAATAATAATTATATATATATATATATATATATATATATATACACACTTTATAAACAAAAAGCTTTAGTATCCTTAAAGTAAATGATTTATATAAATAGTTTGAATGCATGTTACTTGCTAATGTTAAATAATATGAACAATAAAAATTTAAAAAAATTATTCATGGAGAGTATATTGTGTGACATTTTTAGGGTTGTAAATAATAAAAAGCAAACAAAAAGAAAGGCTGCACAAAAAAAGGAAATTTATGCTTACCTGATAAATGTATTTATTTTACGATATGACGAGTTCACGGATTTCATCCTTACTTATGGGATTACGCCTCCTGGTCAGCAGGAGGAGGCAAAGAGCACCACAGCAGAGCTGTATATATAGCTCCTCCCTTCCCTCCCACTCAAGTCATTCGACCGAAGTTAGGAAGAGAAAGGAAAAGCCAAGGTGCAGAGGTGACTGAAGTTTAATACAAATAAAGACCTGTCTTAAAAAATGACAGGGTGGGCCGTGGACTCGTCATATAGTAAAATAAATAAATTTATCAGGTAAGCATAAATTTCCTTTTCTTTTACAAGATATGACGAGTCCACAGATTTCATCCTTACTTATGGGATACAATACCAAAGCAATAAGACACGGATGAAAGGGAGGGACAAGACAGGAACCTAAACGGAAGGCACCACTGCTTGAAGAATCTTTCTCCCAAAAACAGCCTCACACGAGGCAAAAGTATCAAATTTGGAAAATTTGGAAAAAGTGTGAAGAGACGACCAAGTTGCAGCCTTGCAAATCTGTTCAACAGAAGCATCATTTTTAAATGCCCATGAAGAAGCCACAGCCCTAGTAGAATGAGCCGTAATTCTTTCAGGAGGCTGCTGTCCAGCAGTTTCATATGCCAAACAGATGATACTGTTCAGCCAAAAAGAAAGAGAGGTAGCCATAGCTTTCTGGCCCCTACGTCTTCCAGAAAAAACAACGAATAATGAAGATGATTGACGAAAATCTTTAGTCACCTGCAAGTAAAACTTCAGGGCATGAACCACGTCCAAGTTATGTAACAGACGTTCCTTCTTAGAAGAAGGATTAGGACACAAAGAAGGAACAACAATTTCCTGATTAATATTCTTATTAGAAACAACCTTAGGAAGGAAACCATGTTTGGTACGTAAGACCACCTTATCAGAATGGAAAATAAAATAAGGAGAATCACATTGTAACGCAGAAAGCTCTGAAACTCTGCGAGCAGAAGAAATAGCAACCAAAAATAAAACTTTCCAAGATAATAACTTAATATCTATGGAATGCATAGGTTCAAACGGAACCCCTTGAAGAACTTTAAGAACTAAATTCAAACTCCAAGGAGGAGCAATTGGTCTAAACACAGGCCTGATTCTAGTCAGAGCCTGACAAAAAGATTGAACATCTGGAACATCTGCCAGACGTTTGTGTAGCAAAATAGATGAAGCAGAAATCTGTCCCTTTAAAGGGACAGTATACACTCATTTTCATATAACTGCATGTAATAGACACTACTATAAAGAATAATATGCACAGATACTGATATAAAAATCCAGTATAAAACTGTTTAAAAACTTACTTAGAAGCTGTCAGTTTGGCTCTGTTGAAAAGGTAGCTGGAAAGCCCACTGCAAGTGCCAAATAAGACACCCCCTCCCCCTTCTTTTGCATATGAAAAGACCCTTTACACAAACAGGAGCAAGCTGGAGTAGGTAGTCGAGCGTATTCACATAAAACTTTGGGGCTTGGTTAGGAGTCTGAAAATCAATGCAATGTTATTTAAAAATAAGCAAAACTATACATTAATTTAAAAAAAAAACTTTATGGGCTATATAAATAGATTATCTACAAAACATTTATGCAAAGAAAAAATGAGTGTATAATGTCCCTTTAAGGAACTTGCTGACAATCCTTTCTCCAATCCTTCTTGGAGAAAAGATAAAATCCTGGGAATCCTAACCCTACTCCATGAGTAGCCCTTGGATTCGCACCAATAAAGATATTTACGCCATATCTTATGGTAATTTTTTCTAGTAACAGGCTTATGTGCCTGAATGAGGGTATCAATGACCGAGTCAGAAAACCCTTGCTTAGATAAAATCAAGCGTTCAATCTCCAAGCAGTCAGCTGCAGAGAAATTAGATTCGGATGATAGAAGGGTCCCTGAATGAGAAGGTCCTGCCTCAACGGAAGCTTCCATGGTGGCAGAGAGGACATGTCCACCAGATCGGCATACCAAGTCCTGTGAGGCCACGCAGGAGTAATGAGAATCACTGACGCCCTCTCCTGTTTGATCCGAGCGATCACCCGGGGAAGGAGAGCAAACGGTGGAAACACATAAGCTAGGCTGAACGACCAAGCCATCTATCAGTTCGGCCTGAGGATCCCTGGACCTGGATCCGTATCTCGGGAGCTTGGCATTCTGACAAGATGCCATAAGATCCAGCTCCGGTCTGCCCCATCTGAGAATCAGGGTGGCAAAGACCTCTGGATGGAGTTCCCATTCCCCCGGATGAAACGTCTGTCTGCTCAAAAAATCTGCTTAGCAGTTGTCCACTCCTGGGATGTAGATTGCTGACAGATAACAAGAGTGAGCCTCCACCCACCGAATTATCTTGGATACTTCTGTCATCGCTAAGGAACTCCTTGTTCCTCCCTGATGATTGATGTAAGCCACAGTCGTGATGTTGTCCGACTGAGACCAAGTCTGAAGTGCATTGAATATTGCTCTGAATTCCAGAATATTGATTGGAAGTAGAGACTCCGACTGAGACCACACACCCTGAGCCTTCAGGGAATTCCAGACAGCACCCCAACCTAGTAGACTGGCGTCTGTTGTCACTATTACCCATGATGGTCTGCGAAAGCACATCCCTTGGGACAGATGATTCG